>NC_066517.1:22562539-22725039 GCF_024679095.1 Eriocheir sinensis | reverse complement strand
TGTACCCATCTATGTATTGTTTCTCTTGTTATTCACGCATTTTATTTTATTTTCATATTTTCTTACCCCGTCACCACTCCCACCCTCGCGTCACTAGGCAAACAGAGGTGGACGCTGATTGGTTAGCGGCGGCGTCTGACCACGTGTTTTGTGTTGCTGATTGCAGGTGTGAGCAGGTGACCCCTTCCCTCCCGGCATGGACCCCCCCGCCCTGTTGCCCCTGCTGCTGCTGCTGGCGCTCCACTCGGCCACGTCTGGTAAGGGGATTGAGGAGTCTTGTATGACGCTCAGATGATATACGAAGGAGTTTAAGGAGGTTCAGAACTAATAAGGGAAGGGGAGTATTTGATGCAGTGCGAGGATTTTTATTTATAGTGTATTTTATTTATTCTTTTTAGTAGTAAGATCTGGAACTAAGAGAGGAAGATATTGTTTGAAGTACGAAGATTTTTGTTAGAGTGTATTTAAGATTTTGTTTAGGAGAGGGAATGAAAAAATTATGGTAACAAAAGAAAACCTGTAAAAATCATCAGGAATCTAATTTAAATATGTCAGAAGTAGTGAGATGTATCTGGTCAGGGCGGTGAGGAGCCTTGTAGGGCGTCCAGATGATGTAGGAAGGAGTTTTGGAGTCTCCGAACTAATAAGGAAAGAGAAGTATTTGAAGGAGTACTAAGATTTTAATTGTAGTATATTTTATGTTTTTTTAATGGCGGGATCTGGAACTTAAAAGGGAAGGAATGTATTTTAAAGTACGAAGATTTTAATTGTATCATATTCATATTTTTAGAGTGAGAGGAACTTGTAAAAATCATAAGGAATCTAATTTAAATATGTCAGAAGTAGTGAAATGTATCTGGTAAGAGCGGTGAGGAGCCTTGTAGGGCGTCCAGATGATGTAGGAAGGAGTTTTGGAGTCTCCGAACTAATAAGGAAAGAGAAGTATTTGAAGGAGTACTAAGATTTTAATTGTAGTATATTTTATGTTTTTTTAATGGCGGGATCTGGAACGTAAAAGGGAAGGGAGGTGTGTGAAAGTATGAAGAGTTTGATTATAGTATATTTATTTTTTTTCTTAGGGAGCGGGAGCTGAAATTTAAAAGAGAAGGAAGGGTTCAATGTACTAAGATTTGATTTGTAGTATATTTTTGTTTGTGTGTTGAAAGTATGAAGAGTTTGATTATAGTATATTTATTTATTTTTCTTACGGGAGCGTGAGCTGAAACTTAAAAGGGAAGAAAGGGTTCAATGTACTAAGATTTGATTTGTAGTATATTTTTGTTTGTGTGATGAAAGTATGAAGATTTTGATTATAGCATACTTTATTTTTTTCTTCGGGAGCGGGAGCTGAAACTTAAAAGAGAAGGAAGGGTTCAATGTACTAAGATTTGATTTGTAGTATATTTTTGTTTGTGTGTTGAAAGTATGAAGATTTTAATTATAGTATTTTTTTTTCTTAGGGAGCGGGAGCTGAAACTTAAAAGGGAAGGAAGGGTTCAATGTAGCTACTAAGATTTGATTTGTAGTATATTTTAGTTCGTGTGTAGGGGAAGGATTAAAACAAAAGAAAACACGTGAAATCATAAGGGTTATAATTTAAGTATGCATAAAATGGAGTAAAAAAAGTGTATTTGAATGTTCAGAAGAGATTTATTTTTTTTTTTTATTTTTTAGGATGTGCACAAAAAAGAAGCAAGGAGGATTTAAAGAAATAATATAATCTACTGTAGGTGTATGATAGGAAGCCGAAGATGTTTTAGAAGCTTGAAGAAAGACTTAGATGGGTTTCAAATCAATGAGTTTTAGAACACATGAGAGAGGCGAAAAGCATATAAAGTTTGCGATAATTTATAGTTTGATTAATTTAAAGTCTTTTTTTTAAACATACCAGAAGCAAAGAAGATTTAATACTCGAAACGATTTTAATAGAAATGCATATACAAGGTTTCAGTAACGTAATAATATAGAAAATTATTTTAAATTGACAAGAATCATAAATTAACCAGACGCAAAAGATTTTAATATTCTGAGCAGCGCGAGGGCGGCATTCAGGAGGATCAGGAACCGCTCAAGGGGAATCTAAGACCGCGCTGGACGTAAAGAAAGGAATTTAAGGCGTCGTAAGAACACGCGAGATAGTCCTGAATAATTCTAAGTGAATCTAAGAGCCTCGTAAAGGACCGGAGGAGGGTTTGATCAAGTTTAAGAGGATCCGAGACACTTTAGGAGCGTGCAAGAAAGGTTATCGTCTCTCCTTTTATTTTCTCCGAGTTTATTGTCTCGTTTATACTTGCCATTCACGCGGAAACGAGTTCAGACGAGTTTCAAATTAGGAAAGAGGGATGATAAAGTCCTTAATGGTGAGCTGTTAAGAAGAAAGGGAGGATGAAAAAATAGAAGACAAAATACATGTTTAGTTTTTCTTCAGTTTTCTTCAGTTCGAGCGAGTTTTAAATTAGAAAAGAGGGATAAGAAAGTCCTCTAATGGTGATCTGTTAAGAAGGAAGGGAGGATGAAAAAGTAGAAGACAAAATACATGGTTAGTTTTTCTTCAGTTTTCTTCAGTTTTCTTCAGTTCCAGCGAGTTTCAAATTAGGAAAGAGGGATAATAAAGTCCTCTAATGGTGATCTGTTAAGAAGGAAGGGAGGATGAAAAAGTAGAAGACAAAATACATGTTTAGTTTTTCTTCAGTTTTCTTCAGTTTTCTTCAGTTCCAGCGAGTTTCAAATTAGGAAAGAGGGATGATAAAGTCCTCTAATGGTGATCTGTTAAGAAGAAAGGGAGGATGAAAAAATAGAAGACAAAATACATGTTTAGTTTTTCTTCAGTTTTCTTCAGTTTTCTTCAGTTCGAGCGAGTTTTAAATGAGGAAAGAGGGATAAGAAAGTCCTCTAATGGTGAGCTGTTAAGAAGGAATGGAGGATGAAAAAGTAGAAGACAAAATACATGGTTAGTTTTTCTTCAGTTTTCTTCAGTTTTCTTCAGTTCGAGCGAGTTTTAAATGAGGAAAGAGGGATAAGAAAGTCCTCTAATGGTGAGCTGTTAAGAAGGAAGGGAGGATGAAAAAGTAGAAGACAAAATACATGTTTAGTTTTTCTTCAGTTTTCTTCAGTTTTCTTCAGCAGTTCAGGCGAGTTTTAAGTTAGGAAAGATGGATAAGAAAGTCCTCTAATGGTGATCTGTTAAGAAGGAAGGGAGGATGAAAAAGTAGAAGACAAAATACATGGTTAGTTTTTCTTCAGTTTTCTTCAGTTCGAGCGAGTTTTAAATTAGGAAAGAGGGATAAGAAAGTCCTCTAATGGTGATCTGTTAAGAAGGAAGGGAGGATGAAAAAGTAGAAGACAAAATACATGGTTAGTTTTTCTTCAGTTTTCTTCAGTTTTCTTCAGTTCCAGCGAGTTTCAAATTAGGAAAGAGGGATAATAAAGTCCTCTAATGGTGATCTGTTAAGAAGGAAGGGAGGATGAAAAAGTAGAAGACAAAATACATGTTTAGTTTTTCTTCAGTTTTCTTCAGTTTTCTTCAGTTCCAGCGAGTTTCAAATTAGGAAAGAGGGATGATAAAGTCCTCTAATGGTGATCTGTTAAGAAGAAAGGGAGGATGAAAAAATAGAAGACAAAATACATGTTTAGTTTTTCTTCAGTTTTCTTCAGTTTTCTTCAGTTCGAGCGAGTTTTAAATGAGGAAAGAGGGATAAGAAAGTCCTCTAATGGTGAGCTGTTAAGAAGGAATGGAGGATGAAAAAGTAGAAGACAAAATACATGGTTAGTTTTTCTTCAGTTTTCTTCAGTTTTCTTCAGTTCGAGCGAGTTTTAAATGAGGAAAGAGGGATAAGAAAGTCCTCTAATGGTGAGCTGTTAAGAAGGAAGGGAGGATGAAAAAGTAGAAGACAAAATACATGTTTAGTTTTTCTTCAGTTTTCTTCAGTTTTCTTCAGCAGTTCAGGCGAGTTTTAAGTTAGGAAAGATGGATAAGAAAGTCCTCTAATGGTGATCTGTTAAGAAGGAAGGGAGGATGAAAAAGTAGAAGACAAAATACATGGTTAGTTTTTCTTCAGTTTTCTTCAGTTCGAGCGAGTTTTAAATTAGGAAAGAGGGATAAGAAAGTCCTCTAATGGTGATCTGTTAAGAAGGAAGGGAGGATGAAAAAGTAGAAGACAAAATACATGGTTAGTTTTTCTTCAGTTTTCTTCAGTTTTCTTCAGCAGTTCAGGCGAGTTTCAAATTAGGAAAGAGGGATGATAAAGTCCTCTAATGGTGAGCTGTTAAGAAGGAAGGGAGGATGAAAAAGTAGAAGACAAAATACATGGTTAGTTTTTCTTCAGTTTTCTTCAGTTTTCTTCAGCAGTTCAGGCGAGTTTCAAATTAGGAAAGAGGGATAATAAAGTCCTCTAATGGTGATCTGTTAAGAAGGAAGGGAGGATGAAAAAGTAGAAGACAAAATACATGTTTAGTTTTTCTTCAGTTTTCTTCAGTTTTCTTCAGTTCGAGCGAGTTTTAAATTAGGAAAGAGGGATAAGAAAGTCCTCTAATGGTGAGCTGTTAAGAAGGAAGGGAGGATGAAAAAGTAGAAGACAAAATACATGTTTAGTTTTTCTTCAGTTTTCTTCAGTTTTCTTCAGTTCGAGCGAGTTTTAAATTAGAAAAGAGGGATAAGAAAGTCCTCTAATGGTGATCTGTTAAGAAGGAAGGGAGGATGAAAAAGTAGAAGACAAAATACATGGTTAGTTTTTCTTCAGTTTTCTTCAGTTCGAGCGAGTTTTAAATTAGGAAAGAGGGATAAGAAAGTCCTCTAATGGTGATCTGTTAAGAAGGAAGGGAGGATGAAAAAGTAGAAGACAAAATACATGTTTAGTTTTTCTTCAGTTTTCTTCAGTTTTCTTCAGTTCGAGCGAGTTTTAAATTAGAAAAGAGGGATAAGAAAGTCCTCTAATGGTGAGCTGTTAAGAAGGAAGGGAGGATGAAAAAGTAGAAGACAAAATACATGGTTAGTTTTTCTTCAGTTTTCTTCAGTTTTCTTCAGTTCGAGCGAGTTTTAAATGAGGAAAGAGGGATAAGAAAGTCCTCTAATGGTGAGCTGTTAAGAGGGAAGGGAGGATGAAAAAGTAGAAGACAAAATACATGGTTAGTTTTTCTTCAGTTTTCTTCAGTTCGAGCGAGTTTTAAATTAGGAAAGAGGGATAAGAAAGTCCTCTAATGGTGAGCTGTTAAGAGGGAAGGGAGGATGAAAAAGTAGAAGGCAAAATACATGGTTAGTTTTTCTTCAGTTTTCTTCAGCAGTTCAGGCGAGTTTTAAGTTAGGAAAGATGGACAGTAAAGCCTCTAATGGTGATCTGTTAAGGAAGGGAAGAGGAGGAAAAGGGGGTAAAGAAGGAAGGGAGAGAAAGAATGAAGCTACAAAAATTGGAAACGGGGAAAGAAGGAAAAAGAGAGAAAGAAAGAAAGAATGGAAGAAAGGAGAGAATGGAGGGAGAAGGAAAGAAGGAAGGAAGAGAAAGAACAAAGCAAGGAAAGTGGGAATTGGGGAAGGATGGAAGAAGAAAGAAAGAAAAAGAAACTAAGAAAGAAAGAGAGGAAGAAAGGAAAGAAGGAAGGGAAGAGGAAAAACAGGAAGGAAAGAAAGAGGAAAGAGAAAGAATGAAGAAAGGAAAATGGGAAATGGAGAAGAAAGGAAGAAGAAAGAAAGAAAGAAAGGAAGAAGGAAAGAAGGGAAGGAGGAGGAAAAGAAGGAGGGAAGAAAAGAATGAAGCCAGGAAAATGGGAAATGAGGGAGGAAGGAAGAAAGAAAGAAAGAAAGAAAGAAAGAAAGAAAGAAAGGAAAGAAGGGAGGGAAGAGGAAAAAAAGAGGGTAGGAGAAATAGATAAAGGGAAGAGGAAAAAACGGAAGGAAAGAAGGAAGAACGAGAAAGAACGAAGCAAGGAAAGTGAGAAATGAGGAAGGAAGATTTTTTTTTCATATTTCCTTCTTTTTTATTTTTCCTTATTCCTTTCTCTTGTTGTTCTTCTTTTTCTTTTTCTTCTTTTCTTCTTTTATTTGTTTTCATCTTTGCCTCCTCCTCCTCCTCCTCTTACTCCTCCTGCTCCTCCTCCTCTTCTTCTTCTTGTGATGGTTAAGGAATTTCAATGAGACACAGCAAATGGTCCACACACACACACACACACACACACACACACACACACACACACACACACACACACACACACACACACACACACACACACACACACGTTTATCAGTTTATTTAACCTCCTACTTAATTTATCTTTATTTTATTTTTTTTATTTTTTTCCTCTTAATTTGTTCTTCGTTGACCTTTTTTTTTCTTACTGGTTATATTTTTTTTTCTCTTCTTTCTTCTTTTTCTTCTTCTTTCGTTGTTCTTGTTTTCTTTTTTCCTTAATCTAGTTATTTTTTGTTGTTCTTTTCTTTTTTTCTTTTTGTTTTTCGATCTTCTTTCTTTCTTTCTTTCTCTCCCGTTCATCTTCTTGCTCTCGTTCTTCTTGCTATCATTATATTGTCACTACTACTACTACTACTACTACTACTACTACTACTACTACTACTACTACTACTACTACCACCACCACCACCACCACCTGCCTCGTTATCACCACCCATTCATTACTACGATTGTCACCACACCCAAACTATCACCACCACCGCGCACCCAAACACAATAACACATAATGCATTAGCTCTGATGGAGGTGGTGATGGCGGTGGTGGTGGTGGTGATGGAGGAGGAGGAGGAGGAGGAGGAGGAGGAGATGAAAGAAGGAGGTGGAGGAGGAGATGATGATGGTTGTAGTGGTAACATCTCCATGCCCCCCTCCTCCTCCTCCTCCTCCTCCTCCTCCTCCTCCTCCTCCTCCTCCTCCTCCTCCGCAAGGTCACGAGGAAGCTGTATCTCATGGCATTTACAACCCGGTCTGACTGGTGGTGGTGGTGGTGGTGGTGATGGTGGTGGTAATAGCTGGAGGTGGTGCGGTTGTTGCTTCTGGTGGTGGTGGTGATGATGATGAAGGTGGTGGTGGTGGCAGTGGCTGAAGGTGGTGAGGTTGTTGCTTCTGGTGGTGGTGGTGATGATGATGAAGGTGGTGGTGGTGGTGGCTGAAGGTGGTGAGGTTGTTGCTTCTGGTGGTGGTGGTGGTGGTAGTGGTATTAATGGTGGTGGTGGTGATGATATAGTACAGGTGGAGATAATGAGAGAAAATGATGGGAATGGTTACTAATGGTGGTAGCGGTGGTGGTGGTGGGGGTGTGGGGGGGGGGGGGGGGCTGCCTATAGCGCCGGTAAGCTTCTGTCAAGAGGAGGGTATCAGGACACCTCTCCTCCCGAAACCGATTTCTCTTTTTGGACACTCTACACTATTTAGGAGCAGTAAGTAGCGGGCTTTTTTTTTCATATTGTTTTCCTTTTTTTTACGCCCTTGCACTGTCTCCTCTGCTGTAAAAAAATAAAAAAAATGCTGTCTTGAGGGACCTCTTGAACGACCCCAGCCCGTTAGTGGAGCAGGCGAATTTTTTTTTTCATATTGTTTTCTTATTTTTTACGCCCTTGCACTGTCTCCTCTGCTGTAAAAAAATAAAAGAAAAGAAGAAAAAAAGCTGTCTTGAGGGGCCTCTTGAACGACCCCAGCCCGTTAGTGGAGCAGGCGAATTTATTTTTATATTGTTTTCTTTCTTTTTTTACGCCCTTGCACTGTCTCCTCTGCTGTAAAAAAAGAAAAAGAAAAAAAAAGCTGTCTTGAGGGGCCTCTTGAACGACCCCAGCCCGTTAGTGGAGCAGGCGAATTTTTTTTTATATTGTTTTCTTTTTTTTTACGCCCTTGCACTGTCTCCTCTGCTGTAAAAAAAGAAAAAGAAAAAAAAAAAGCTGTCTTGAGGGGCCTCTTGAACGACCCCAGCCCGTTAGTGGAGCAGGCGAATTTTTTTTTTCATATTGTTTTCTTATTTTTTACGCCCTTGCACAGCCTCCTCTGCTGTAAAAAAAGAAAAAAAAAAAAAAAGCTGTCTTGAGGGGCCTCTTGAACGACCCCAGACCGTTAGTGGAGCAGGCGAAATTTTTTTTATATTGTTTTCTTTTTTTTTTACGCCCTTGCACTGCCTCCTCTGCTGTAAAAAAAGAAAAGAAAAAAAAAAGCTGTCTTGAGGGGCCTCTTGAACGACCCCAGCCCGTTAGTGGAGCAGGCGAATTTATTTTTATATTGTTTTCTTTTTTTTTACGCCCTTGCACTGTCTCCTCTGCTGTAAAAAAAAAGAAAAAAAAAAAGCTGTCTTGAGGGGCCTCTTGAACGACCCCAGCCCGTTAGTGGAGTAGGCGATTTTTTTTTTTTTTTTCATATTGTTTTCTTATTTTTTACGCCCTTGCACTGTCTCCTCTGCTGTAAAAAAAGAAAAAGAAAAAAAAAAGCTGTCTTGAGGGGCCTCTTGAACGACCCCAGCCCGTTAGTGGAGCAGGCGAATTTATTTTTATATTGTTTTTTTTTACGCCCTTGCACTGCCTCCTCTGCTGTAAAAAAAATAAAAGAAAAGAAAAAAAAAAAGCTGTCTTGAGGGGCCTCTTGAACGACCCCAGCCCGTTAGTGGAGCAGGCGAATTTTTTTTATAATGACTGCCGTGATGAATGACTCTGCTTGGCCCATGCTGCCCCCCGGTGCTCCTCCTGACCGAAGTCGCTGAAGTTAGGGTTGATTGAAGACCTGGGCACCATGTAGGTAATAAGACACTCGGCGATGGTTTAAAATTGTAAGTGTGCATCAGTGGGACTCGAACTCAGATCCACGGGCTCACCTCTCCCGTACCACTCTGCCACCACCTCCAGGATAGTGGTATAGGGACTCCTCCATCTCCTCTCCCTTATTCCCTTTCTCCTCCACTCTTCCCTCATCCACCCTGTTATTCCTCTTTCCTCTCCCACTTCTCTCTTTGTTTCTTTCTCCATTTCTCCTTCTCTTACCACTTTTTCCTCTCCCTCCCATTTCTTTCTCCTCCATTCTTACCTTCTACTCCTTTCTCCCTTTCTCCTCCTCCACTGTTTTCTCTTCCACCCCTCTTCCTCTTTCTCGTCCTCCACTCTTCTCTCACGTCTTTCTCTTTTTCCTCCCCCAAACATCCTTCTACCTCCTCTTTCTTTCTTCTCCTCAATCCCTTTCCCTTCCCTTCCTCCACTCTCTTTTTTTCCTCCCCCAAATTTTCTTCTACCTCCTCTTTCTTCCTTCTCCTCAATCCCTTTCCCTTCCCTTCCTCCACTCTCTTTTTTCCTCCCCCAAACTTTCTTCTACCTCCTCTTTCTTTCTTCTCCTCAATCCCTTTCCCTTCCCTTCCTCCCCTCTCTCTTTTCCTCCCCAAACTTCCTTCTACCTCCTCTTTCTTTCTTCTCCTCAATCCCTTTCCCTTCCCTTCCTCCACTCTCTTTTTTCCTCCCCAAAACTTTCTTCTATCTCCTCTTTCTTCCTTCTCCCAGTCCCTCTCCCTTCCCTTCCTCCCCCTCTCCTTCCACCCTCCTATTCCTTCCTCCTTCTCCTCCGCCGGGTCAAATTAAGCAGCCTACCCAGACAGACAGCATAATATCTCCACGTCTTCCGCCAGCCCGACCCGCTAAGCCTACTTCTAAGAGAGATAAGAGAGGAGAGAAAGAAGCGAAGGAGGAGGAAAAGAAACTGGAGAAGAAAAAGGGGGTAGGAATAGAGAAAAGTGGGATAGATTGAGAGGACTAGAGAGAATGTAAGGAGAGAAGGATATTGTAAGGAAATAGAGAGATAGGATGTGAAGTAGATTAGTAATTAACGAAGATACGCAAAAAACAAGTGTTACTGATTTTCACACACAAAAAAAAGTTAATAGAATATCTTGTTGTTGCTGTTGTTGTTTGATGTTTTTTTCTTCTTTTTCTTGGTGTTCTTGTTCTTGTTCCTCTACTACTACTACTACTACTACTACTACTACTACTACTACTACTACTACTACTACTACTACTACTACTACTATTACTACTACTACTACTACTACTAATAATAATAATAATAATAATAATAATAATACCACCACCACCACTACTACTACTACTACTACTACTACTACTACTACTACTACTACTACTACTACTACCACCACCACCACCACCACTACATCAACTCCCTCCCTCTCTCCCCTCCAGCAGACGGATTCCGAGTTGGCTTCTTGCAATGGCCGGCGGCGGAGGTAGTGGCGGTACCGGGGACAGAAGTTCGCCTCCCCTGCGCCACCAACGTCACCGCGGAGAAGATATCGTGGAAATACAACAGCCACTTCCTCCACGCCCCCGCCCGAGCCCCGAAGCCCTCCCTCGAAGGCTCTGTAGGGGACGCGCCGGAGGGTTTCGAAGTGGTGGCCATGGAAGGCGGGGGCAGCGAGTTGGTCATCCGGCTCGCAGAGAGGGAGGAGGATTATAGACACCAGCTGGGGTTGTACCAGGTGAGAGAGAGAGAGAGAGAGAGAGAGAGAGAGAGAGAGAGAGAGAGAGAGAGAGAGAGAGAGAGAGAGAGATAATGTGTCAACGTAAACAACAGGTAAATGATTGGCTAACACTATCAGGTGGACAAAAGGGGATCAGGTGTGCATGAGAGAGAGAGAGAGAGAGAGAGAGAGAGAGAGAGAGAGAGAGAGAGAGAGTAGGCTAGTATTCAAAGGTGAGTAGCAAAATCCAAATAATATCATAGGAAAGTTTTTTTTTTATTCAGCAAAGACAACATTGAAAAAAAAGAACCGCTGTATGAAATCTGTAAAGAAAGAGAAATCAAAATACAGAAGCAGAACCCACAGAATAGAAAGAGACAAAAGAGACGTTACAAAGACTATAATATTATGTAAACTTCACCCCATTAACTGAACTGAACTAATCACTAAAGAAGAAGAAGAAACACTGTCACTGAACCAAAGCGTCTTCATTCAACCCTTAGACAAGACTTTCGTATATAGGAGTTTTGGGCATTTCCAGGGGTAGTTTTATGACCCTGGTGGTGGTAGTTTGACCCGGTTTGACCCTTCTTCTGTACCGTGAACCTAAAGAAACGCTCATTAGAACCCGACTGACCCCCTCTTTAACCTTAAGAAATAGATGATATGAGAAGCGAATGTCTTATAGTATCGACCTGTACAGTGTAACCAAAGCGTCTTCAATCTCCTCTTATAGTGCGTCGCCTGGTTCGGCCCCATCGCCCTCACTTCGCTCCCTGGCAAGCTCCGGGCGGCGGTGTTGAAGGGGGAGGAGGTGGCGGAGGGCGATGTGGAGATGACGGAGGTGGAGGTGCTGGAAGGGGGAGCGGCCAGGGTGGAGTGTGACGCCCCCTACTCCATCCCTGACCCCGTGCTGACCTTCTACAGGGATGGACGCCCGCTCGACCTGACGCGCGGGGCAGGTGAGGTCATGTGTGTGTGTGTGTGTGAGAGAGAGAGAGAGAGATTGTTTCTTTCGTTTTTCTCGTACTTTCGTCGTTTTTTCGTTTTCTTTTGTTTTTTTCTTTCTTTTTTTAAAGTTTATCCTTTTTTTCGTTTTTTCTTCGTTTTCTTTAATTTTTTCGTCTTTTGTTCTTTTTGTTATTCATCTAATTTTCATACTTCTTCATCCTCACTAACACCTTTTTTTTTTTGTTGTTATTTCATGTAGGTAAATGTCACGAGTCACATTTTATTTGTATTCGATTATATTCCACAGATTATAATTATTTTCCTTCCCCCTTTATTTCATTTTATATATTTTTTTTTCACAGCCTACCAGCAGACGCCCCACGGAGACCTGCTGGTGACGGGCGTGGGGGCGTGGGCGGCGGGTCTCTACACCTGCCGCGCCCACAACCCGGTGCTGGGGGGGAGCGTTGCGCCGCCCACCGCCACCCGCCTCATGGTGTCCCCCAGGAGCCCCCGCACGCCCGTGGCTCCCCCGAAGTTTGTGACCCTGAGGACCGTCTATTCAGGCCACACGGGTGAGTACACTGGGGGAAGGGGGAGAATGGGAAGGGGAAAGAATGGGAAGGAGAGAGAATGGGAAGGAAAAAGAGAGAATGGGAAGGAAAAATTAGAGAATGGGAAGGAAAAAAGAGAGAATGGGAAGGAAAAAGAGAGAATGGGAAGGATAAAGAGAGAATGGGAAGGATAAAGAGAGAATGGGAAGGAAAAAGAGAGAATGGGAAGGAAAAAGAGAGAATGGGAAGGAAAAAGAGAGAATGGGAAGGAAAAACAGAGAAGGGGAAGGAAAAACAGAGAATGGGAAGAAGAAAAGAGAGAATAGGAAGGAAGAAAGTGAGAATGGGAAGGAAAAAGAGAGAATGGGAAGGAAAAAACAGAGAATGGGAAGGAAAAAAGAGAGAATGGGAAGGAAAAAGAGAGAATGGGAAGGAAAAAGAGAGAATGGGAAGCGAAAAGAGAGAATGGGAAGGAAAAAGAGAGAATGGGAAGGAAAAAGAGAGAATGGGAAGGAGAAACAGAGAATGGGAAGGAAAAAGAGAGAATGGGAAGGAAAAAGAGAGAATGGGAAGGAAAAAGAGAGAATGGGAAGGAAAAAGAGAGAATAGGAAAGGAAAAAGAGAGAATGGGAAGGAAAAAGAGAGAATGGGAAGGAAAAAGAGAGAATGGGAAGGAAAAAGAGAAAATGGGAAGGAAAAAGAGAGAATGGGAAGGAAAAAACAGAGAATGGGAAGAAAGAAGAACAAAGAATAAGAGGAAAGGGAGAGAGAGGAATGAGGTTAATAAAAAAGAAAGGAAAGTAATGCGTATGGAAGATGAGAAAAGAAAACAAAGAAAGGAAGAAAAAACAACAGTAAAGATGAGAGAGAGAGAGAGAGAGAGAGAGAGAGAGAGAGAGAGAGAGAGAGAGAGGCATACAATTAATTATTCTCCATCACGCCCCCTTCCTCAGGCCATTTGTTTTGCTTCCTGATATCATCGCTGCCCTTCGTCTTGGGGGAAGGGGAGAAGGGAGGACAGATAGCCGGCCGGGTGTGGGTGTGCTACTAAACGAAGAGGGGAAGGGAAAAGAAGGGATGATTGAGATTGAGATGGAAATGAGAGAATGGAAGTGGAAAAGAAAGAATGATTGAGATTGAGATGGAAATGAGAGAATGGAAGTGGAAAAGAAAGAATGATTGAGATTGAGATGGAAATGAGAGAATGGAAGTGGAGAAGAAGGGATGATTGAGATTGAGATGGAAATGAGAGAATGGAAGTGAAAAAGAAAGGATAAGAGAAGAAGAGAATGAGAATGGAAAAGGGAGAATAGGATGGAAATATGAGAGAATGGAAGTGGAAAAGAAAGAATGAGAATGAGTAAATTAATGAAGATAGTTAATAAATGTTCACGAAAGGAAAAAAAAAACTAAAGAGAAACACTCGCTAAAAAATAAATGGAAGAGAAAGCAGAACAAGATAAAGAAAGATGAAAAATAATTGATAAAGATAGAAAGAGGGATATTTTTATACAGATATTCTTTGGTGTACTTCCTCTCTTCTTCATGACTGTGCATCTTTTATCTTGCCTCTTCTTCCTTCTCCTCCTCCTCTTCCTCCTCCTCCTTTCTCTCCCATGACTAGTTGGCTAAGAATTTCCTCCTCCTTCTCCTCCACCTCCTCCTCCTCCTTCCCCTTCCTTACTATCTTAACACTTGAGTTTTCTCCTCTTCCTTCTCTTCCTCCTCCTCTTTACCTTATATATCCTCTCTTCTTCCTTTTCTCTCCCCTTCACTTCTCTTCCATTATCTCCTCTTCTTTTCTCTTCTCTCCTCTTCTCATCATATATCTCCTCTCTTCTTCTTTCTCATTTTCTCCTCTCCCTTTCTTCCCTCTTCTCTTCTCTCCCTCTTTTATCATGTATTATCTTCTTTTCCACTCACCTTCTCTTCTGTCCTTTTCTCTTCTCTCCCTTTTTTCTCCTATTCCTTCCCCTTCTCTTCTTTTCTTATTCTTCCTCCTCTCCTCTCACTTCACATCCCTTGCAAAGCCTCACTGAAATCACTTGAAATTAAACCTCTATCTATCTATCTATCCTCTAGCTCTATCCATCTAACCCACCTATCTATCTAACTCTATCTATCCCATCTGTAGTACTATATTCTAGCAAACACCTGTTGAACTCTAGTGTACTTAAGGGGGAACTCTCATAATCAAGGGTCAAACACATGATAATTTTAGTAAAGGTATCCACTGCATGAGAGATCTTAAAAACCACTGATTTATACCCTCAACCTGACCCCTCTCTCACCCCCCACAGGAACCAACCTCACCCTGCAGTGCCTGGCCAATGGGAACCCACAACCCACAGTGAGGTGGACCCGGTACGGCGACGCGCTCCCCGCCAGGGCCTCGCAAGGGGCTGACGGCTCGCTCCTCCTGACGGGCCTGGTGATTGAGGATGCCGGGTCGTACTTCTGCTATGCTCGTGGTGGGGTGGGCCAGGAGAAGATGATGCCTGTGTCTGTGGAGGTGGTGGGTGAGTGGCTTGAGAGTTTTACAGCTGATGCATTATGAGGAGGGAGAGGAAGAGAATATATAAAAAAAAAAAACAGCATTAGTAAAACTGTTTTTATTATCTTGATGAGCCCAAGAAAGAAAAGGAGGGTGACTGAGGACATATTGATGAGACTATAACCTTTCCTTCCTCTTTGTCCTTGCCTTCCAGAGCCTCCGAGCATCACTGTGGCACCTGAGTCCCAGCAGGTGGAGGAGGGCGAGGCGCTCACCCTGCACTGCTCCGCCCAGGGACACCCGCAGCCCAAGGTGATGTGGGTGTTCAACGGGGAGCTGGTCTTCGAGTACGGGAACATTGCCATCACTGGTGAGTGTGTGTAATTCACCCGTGGCTTGATCATGAGCTGGGCTCGCAATCACCAGCAAGTGTCCTTCTGACCTGAGCAAGCTCCCTATAGTCATTCTCTGGGTACTTCTGGGACATTCACACACCACACACCCCGTCCCCCTTGCTCAAAGGGGGACAGTAACTGCTCCTAGTCAGCAGAAAAATCTTGGCTGAGCCAGGCTCGAACCTCAGCCTGCCAGACTGGAGCCTGATTTTTTTTTTTTTTTTTAGGTGCTGTCTATAGTGCCAGTAAGCTGTACTGAGAGGCCTCTGGGACAGCCTCAGTCCGTTAGTGGTGCAGGTGAATTTTATTTATAGTGACTGCTGTGATGTATTACTCATGCCTGCTCCATGCTGTCCCCCAGTGCTCCTCTTGAACAAAGTCACTGAAGTTAGGGTTGATTGAACATCTGGGCAGCATGTGGGTAATCTTCAGACACTCGGCAATGGTTTGAAAAATCGGCGTGTTTTGGTGGAACTTGAACCTTGGCCCACGGGCTCACCACGCCCACATGCTGACCACTCAGCCATCGCCTCTGTATTCTATTTTCCTGTCTTTGTGTCTTGTCTGCCATCACACTACCTCCCCCACACCCACCCAACACTCACCCACCCTCCACCCTGCAGACGAAGGCTTGGTGATACGGGCAGTGCAGAAGGAGCACGCCGGGATCTTCCAGTGCTTCGCCCACAACCCCGAGGGCACGGCGCAGGGCGTGGCCATGGTGAACGTGGTGCCCCGGACAGTCACGGCTCTACCCGGCGCCACACACCCCAGGCCAGGTGAGGGGTAGTGTGCTGAGGAGGAGGAGGAGGAGAAGAAAAAGTAACACTGGCTGAGGATGAAAGGAAGAAGTAGTATCATAAGAAGCAGAAAGAGAAAAAGTGGGTTGGAGGAGAAGGAGGAAAAAGAGGAAGTTTAAAGAAGGAAGAGGAGGATAAGTGAAGATTAGAGAGAATTGGGAGAGAAAAGAGGAAAGTGAGGAAAGGAAAAAAGTAGGTGGAGGAGGAGGAGTAGAAACAAGATGAAAACGAGGAAAATGAGATTAAAAGTGAGGACAAAAAATCATTAAGTGTAAAACAGAAGTGGAAAAAAAATTACAGGTGCAAGAAAATAAGAAATGCACCTGTCTCATCATTCATACTTAAGCTTAATCATAATTTCTACCTCCACCTTTTTGTTATTGTGTTTGTACTTATCTTTTTATTCCTAACAGATCTCGTCTCGGATATCGTTGGCGCCAAGAGAACGAACGGAGAGGATGGCAACAGCAGCGATGGTTCAGAAGTCTCAAGAGGAGGAGGAGGAAGAGATGGAGGAGGAGGTGGAGGAGCACGGAGAGGAAGGAAGGGAAAGAGGAAGAAGGTAGAGGGAGAGGGGAACCTGTCTTCACCGGGTGGGAGTGGCAAGATGAGGAAGGGAGGCAAGGGCAGCAAAAAGAAAGGTGAGTTTAGGAAGGGAAAGAGGAAGAAGGTAGAGGGAGAGGGGAACCTGTCTTCACCGGGTGGGAGTGGCAAGATGAGGAAGGGAGGCAAGGGCAGCAAAAAGAAAGGTGAGTTTGGCAAATGTATTGATTATTAGTGTATTTTTAGGTGGGTTTAAAGTGTAGAGGGAGGAAGGGAAAGAGGAAGAAGGCAGAGGGAGAGGGGAACCTGTCTTCACCGGATGGGAGTGGCAAGATGAAGAAGGGAGGCAAGGGCAGCAAAAAAAAGGGTGAGATTGGCACTTTTGTTGGTATATTCTTAAGTGTGTTTGTAGTGTAGAGGAAGGAAGGGAAAGAAGAGGAAAATGATGGAAGGTGGGAATGGCAAAATGAGGAAGGGAGCAAAGCCACCAAAAAGAAAGGTGAGATTAGTAAATATATTCTTTATTGAGGTGTTCTTAGGTTACATCATATGACTCAGCCTAGCGTTGTAATTGAAGTTATCGTAGAATGGCTTAAGATGCAGATAAAGACCCCAAAGAAATAACCCCTTACCCATGAGATACCCTTTGGTTTAAATATTAGTGTCCACCTCAGTTTTTTTGGGGTGGGTCAAAATTTAACTGTATGCCTATTTTATTTATTGTAATGTGAGGAGAAAACTGAAAAAGAGCCCATGGAAAGTATACATAAATTACGGTAAAAACAATGAAACCAAAATTATTGCATACCGATCATTCTTTTCTTGTCTGTGTCTAGGTCGTATGGTGCCGCCCTCCATGCCCAACATCACCAAGGTGTCCGACGAATCCGTGATGGTGTCCTGGGAGGGTCCACCCGAGTCAGTCACGCTTCCCATATCATTCTATAAGGTACGGAAGAGTGAGCTGTGTTTGTCGGAGTCCTGAGCCGCCTGTGTTGTGGGAGAGGATAAATGTGTTGTAGTGTCTGAAGTTGTGGATTTATTGAGTGTTTTGTCTTGTGATTTTGTTTCTTTATAGTTGATTGTGTGATAAGCCTGCAGTTAGGATCTAGAGACAAGGGGAGCAAATATAAGAAGAATGGGGCCTTTTTGTTTCCTCTTTTTTAATTTTTTTATATGACTACTTTCCTGTATATATAAAAAAGTGGTAGTGAGACTTTCTTCACTGATTAGTTCATCCTGGTGACTGGTGATGACGATGACACCTTTCCGCAGATCCAGTACAAGCTTGTGAGGAGTCGCGGGCAGCAGGGGAGCCACTGGATGACGGCGGATGAGATCATTCCTCCGCACGTCACCTCCTATGAAGTGACTGGCCTGGAGACGGGACGGGTGTACAGGTGGGTGGCGGAGTTGATTTCATGAGTTTATTTTTATTTATTTATTTATTTATTGATTTATTTACTTATTTTTTTTATACCAAAGGAATCAGCCAAGGACCCCCCCAGAAATCAGTGAATAGAAAAGCCTGCAGACACTCTTTAAAGATGATGAGGTGATGACACTGATGGTGGTGGTGGTGGTGGTTAGGTTGGTGTATTGGTAATGGTGATGATGAAATGGTGATGGCAGTCCAAGAAAAAAAGACAAACGAGAATTAAAATGTTAAGTACCAGTAAAACTTAACCTCCACCAGTAAAAACAGAAGAACACTGAAATAAAAGCAAAAAGCTCTTCAATAAAAATAACTCATACAAAGAAGAAAAATATTTGTAGAACACTTACACCCAAATACTTTTAATTCCTCTGCGAATAAGATTTTTCTATGACACTTAAAGATGCTTCCTCTCCCCTTCCCCTGGCAGGTTCCGCATCGCCGCTGTCTACGCCAACAACGACAACCAGCTTGGCCCCACCTCCCGCCGCTTCCTGCTGGAGAGGGACACCAACACCCAGCGGCCCGCCCACCCGCCCGCCATCACCGCCCTCACACCCACCACACCCACAACCGTCCGCCTGGCCTGGCACTACACCCCCGCCCCCGGCACGCCCATTGAGGGGTTCTTCATACACTATCGCGAGGCCACAGTGGCAGGGGACTACACTAAGGTGGGTACAAGGTAGAGTTAGGGGCATATGTCAAGCTGCTTATGGCCTTGGTGCTCATCTCTGTTACAATTTATTTATTTATTTATTTATTTATTTATTTATTTATTTATTTATTTTTTTTTTTTTTTTTTTACAGTAAAGGAAACAACTTGGGGACAGAAATTGCTAATCATTGGTCCTATAAACCTTTAACTAGCCCTTAAACCTCAATAAAATGTACTTAGGGAAATATCTTTATCCTCCCTGTTAGGTCACCGTGCTGGACCCCGACAAGAGGGAGTACACTGTGTCGCACCTGAAGGCAAACGTTTCCTACGACTTCAAGATGCAGTGTTTCAACATGGCCGGCCCCTCAGACTTCTCCCAAGTGGCCAAGAAAAGCGTGCCTGGTAAGTGTGTTTTTGTACGTGTGTGTGTGTGTAATTCACCAAGGTTTGATCACAAGCTGGAGTCATCATCACCAGCAAGAACCTTCCCAATTAGAGCAGGCCTCATTATAGTCAATCTCAGGGTACTGCTGGGACCTCCACACACCACAGACTCCATCACTTTTGCTCAAGGGGAGACAGTAACTGCTCCTTGTCAGTGGAAGAATCCTGGCCTAAGCGGGGCTGGCAGTGCAGAGCTTTAACCACTGAGCTTTCAGAGTGGTATAGCTATAGGAGTGGTGTGTGTGTGTTTCGTTGTGTATTGCTGGGTTTTGATGTGTTTGAGATTTGTGTTCGTTTTCATGTGGCGTAAGTTTTTGTTTTTTGTTTTTATTTTTACTTTATTTATTTATTTTTTTGTATGTGTGTGTTTGTCTCCTTTTTGAGTGTAAAATGATAAAGAAAGAAAGGATAAAGGAAAGGAAAAGATCACTAAAAGGTTCACTAAAGAAAAAACACCAACTTGCACCCAAAGCCATCACACCCAACACCATTCCACGTCACCCCACAGGTCGGTCTGCCAGCACCATACAGGGGACGGAGGAGGGCGAGGCGGAGAGGCGGGAGGTGGTGCCGGTGGTGCGGGAGGGGGAGCCGGGGGGACTGTCCAGCACGCATCTCTACATCATCCTCGGGGCAGCGCTGGGCCTCCTCCTCCTCATCGTCATCATCTCCGCCTCCGTCTACACCTGCCGGAACAAGCACGCTGATGGTAAGGTTCTACAAGTTGAATTACGCCCCTGTGCTAGTTTTTTTTAGTAATGGAGGTAACTTAGGGGCCAGAAAAAGAGAAAATAAAAAGTGACAAAAGAAAAGCAAAATAGAGAAGCAAAAAGTCATTCATTAGGGAACTTCAAACCTGCTTTTATGTGGTTAGACGCTCAGGAATAAATCATATGCCTGGGCTAGTTTTCTGTTCTTTTTCTTTTTGAAGTAAAGGAGGTAATTCAAGGGTCATAAAAAAGGAGAAAAAAAAAAAAGTCATCTGTTACGGGACTTTCAAACCTGCTTGTGTGTCGAGAGATGCATTTACATAACAGTTTTCCATTTTTCTTTTCTATATTAATTTATTTATTCTTTTTTTGTGGTAATGGAGTTCAAATATTATTCCTTTAGTTTTTACTTCTTTTATTATTATTTTTTGCACTAAAGGAGTTGAATATTGCTCCTTCATTGAGTTTGTGGGTTACATATTACTTTTATAGATGGATGGCTATCAGCTTGTGTTTATTTGGCCAGCAGGTAGAACATTAAGAATTGTTTCACATCTCATTTATCGCTATTATTTCTCACCCTGCCTCTGTTGTCTTTTTGTTTGCATGCCTCAAAAGGAAAAGGCCAAGTGTAAGGTAACAGGACGTCACTAGGTTAGGTAGTGAGCTAGGGAGGACATAGTGTTAAGCTGCTGCTACTTCTTCATCAAACATCATAATCACATAGAACGAGGTGAGTCATTAACCCGGAAGCAGCGGGGATCATGTTTCTTAATGGTCCCTCCAAGCGAGAAAAATGAGAAAAAATCACCCTTCACACAAGCCATTTCATAATATATATCAAAGCATTTGTGATCAGATTATGTATCATCTATTTTGGGGGGTTTATATCATGGCACAAATTTGGCCTGTCGCTGCTACATGGTAAAGCCACAAATTTGGCCTGTCGCTGCTACATGGTAAAGCCACAAATTTGGCCTGTCGCTGCTACATGGTAAAGCCACAAATTTGGCCTGTCGCTGCTACATGGTAAAGCCACAAATTTGGCCCGTCGCTGCAACCGGGTTGAGAAATGCAGCCATCAATGTAAAACCTGAAATAATTGCCACTTCTTTCTTCCTCCCTGTTGCCTCACTTGTACATCATGATTCTCTCTTGTTCTGTAATGGGCATTGTCTGTTAATACTCTACCAAAGATACGTTTAGGGGCCATGACCATTATGACCCTGTATCTACTTTTGATTACCAGGCAAGGGGACCCAACCGTTTTTATAGGGCCAGGGCCACCTAAGACTTCCTTGTAGCTGTACCTCTTATATCATAATAAATGTAATTTTCATCTTTGTGTAATGATGTTAGTATGAAATGTTTTTGTTTGCACCACTAACCAGCAGGGCAGACCACCATTACCCTAAAAAATACCCTACTACCACAATAAACCTGCAAGGAGATTTTTTGTATGTTATATATACTAATTCTCTGCACTGTGTACCATTTATCATCGCCATAACTCCCTCTTTCTTGGCAGACGATACCAGGTCAGTGAAGTACGAGGACACCTCCCTGCACATCCACCGGGAGACCTCCACCTACTCCCTGCCCCAGACCCCCCGCACCAAGGCCTCCAACGGCTACCTGCCCCACCAGAGCCTCACCATCACCGCGGCCGACGATGAGAAGGTACACACAACACATACAACACCAATGCTTGTTTACATGGATTGGAATGTAAAGAAGCTCAGTAATATTTAAGATTGTAGGAGAAGCACACACCATTATTGAATACGGCTAGTACAAATATGAGCGTTGATAGGAAAGCACTTTACATTCTGGATTCCCATTAACCTAAGCTGCAACAACCCCCACTGAGCTATTTCTGAGTGAGTAACATACACCCACATAAACCCAAACCTGGTTCCTAAAGTGGGTCATATTATAGATCAAGGCATCACCTGTCAACCTCTTTTCATCATCTCTTGAGTGAGTCACCTGGCAGTTACGATGGAGGCTGAGAAGTTGAGTTTTGACAGGAAAGAGATAGAGAGAAATTTATAGTATGTGTACATGAAAAAAAAATATGCTGCACTCACTGGGTTAATCATCCCTCGGAGCAGCAACTTGTGAGCTTGGAGCATCATTTATCAGGCTTTTTTGTGGCTGTTTTGATTTTTTTTCCCTTGAACTGCTTTCCTTGCTGTACTACCCACCCCAACCCCGTTTAACCTTTTATTTTCCCCTTCCACACAGGCGGTAATGGAAAGCTCCGTCACCGAGAACAACAACCACAGCACGAGGCAGGTGGTCGACCGCTGCTTCACCTCGCCCGCCCGACGCATCGCCTCCCAAGACCCGTGCGTCGACATAGGGGTGAAGACGCTTGCCCTCGTCAAGGCAACACACGACACGGGGCCGCCCACGCAGACACAACCACCGTCGCCGTCAGCACCGCCAAAAAGTGACCTTGATTCATCGCCTAAGGTTAAGGAGTACGCCTATCATTCCTGAGGTGTGTGTTTGTGTGCGAGTCCAATGATCTTGCTGTGACTTTTGTACCTGTGATTGTGAGGGTGTAGGTGCAGGTTTCCGAGTGTATCAATAGTGCGTGGGTGTAGGGTATGTTTGTTGGTTTCTAGCATCGTCAATCAGTATGTACATCAGGAAAAGGAAAATGCAGCTTCGGAAAATTTAGCCGAGATGTAAAAACGGAAATATTATGAAATTACGTAAAGACTTATGCACTGCCAATCAATACTAACTTCAGGAAAAACAAAAAAAGAAATGGAAAATTGAGTGAGGTATTAAAACGTAAATATAATGAAAGTATTAAAGATATATGCACCATCAATTAGTACATACATCGGAAAAAAAGAAAAATACATGCTTTGAGAAATTGAGCTGAGATATAAAAACTGAAAATATTAAGAAAGAAAAGACTGATTAACATTTTTTTTATCAGTATCTATTTTCCATTTCTCAACCTCCTCATTTTCCTGAGTAGACTTTGTTTCCTGATATGAAGACTAACTGAACTGATTCATATGAAGGGACAAATATATCCTGGTGATGTTTATTAATGCTGTATGTGTGTATGTATGTATGTGGTGATGTATATATATAGTAGAGTAAGATTGTAGATAGTATTGTAGTGGGGAAACAGAGATTATTGTACGTAAGTGTGGCAGGGAGAATAGGGAGAGAGAGAGATGGATTCGCACCTCTCGCCGTGAAACATAAATCTTGTGTGTGTGTGATGGCGAAAGAGAGGAGTGTACCGTCTCACCATATCTCGTGTGCTGTGGTGAGAAGTAACCGCACCCCATCACAATACTGTATGGTGAGTGCAGTGACACGTCTGACGAGGAGAATCAAACACCATGGTAATGAAATACTATAAGCTAAAAAGACTACATATCCGGAGTGCAGTTATGTCTCAAACCTGACCAGAAGAATGAAACAGTGTGGTAATGAGATAATATAAGATGAAAAAGACTACATTTCCAGAGTGCAGTGACACTGGTCGTAAGAGGAGAATCAAACAGTGTGGTAATGAAGTACAATAAGCTAAGAAGACTACATTTCCAGCCCTGTGAATCAGTATTTGGGTGTTGCATTTACGACGAGCGTGCGAATTGAACAAATAAAAAAAAGGCTAAATTTCCGGAGTGCAGTTACATCTTAGTCTTACAAGGAGAGTCAAACAGTGTGGTAATGAAGTACGCTAAGCTAAGAAGACTACATTTCCAGCCCCGTGAAGCAGAATTTGGGTGTTGCATTTACAACGAGCGTGCAAGTGACTCATACACACATACATACACAAGAAAATATCAATAAGTAACCATACACATACGTAAAGCATTTAATATATACATAGAGCATACAAATTGCCGCACTCAGGATTCCAACAATGTAAAAAGTAATTCAAAGCAAAACGAAACAAAAATGACCAGAAAATTGCGAGAAAAAGAGAAAATATACAACTTTTATACTCGTGAGATTCTTTGACTTCGTTTTTTGTGATTTGTGATGCGATGTTCTATGCTTACATCCATGCTGACCAATATTAGGGGTGAACGCAGCATAACACAGCACAGGACAGCATAACACACAGATGATGCATGAACTGTTTAGAGACCCCAAGCCGCAGTGCAGTCACGCGAATACCTGACTGGTTGACCAAATGTGATATTACGCTTAAGTTTTTGTACGAAGAAACTGTTGTGTCCCGTTAGCTTAAGACATGGTAGGAGGAGGAGGAGGAGGAAGAGGAGAAGAAGAAGAAGAAGAAGAAGTTGCAGGAGGAGTAGAAGGAGGAGGAAAAGGAGAAGAAGAAGAAGAAGAAGAAGAAGAAGAGGAAGATGAAGGTGCAGGAGGAGGAGAAGAAGATGCAGGAGAAGTAGGTGAAGAAGAAGGAGGAGGAGGAGACAAAACAGGAGCAGTATGAGAGTAAACCAAGTGTGCGTGTGTATGTGTGCGTGTGTGAGATTCAGTGATAAGACCTGAAGACCCACTCCGACAAGGTAGTACTAAGCATAAACCCATTGGTGGGGCCCAGGATACAGCCCACCAAGCCATAGAAAGTGGGTCCTCAAGTTACAACGGTCAATATTCTAAAACGCTTCCGCCTCTCATATCAGCTATTTCCAAAGGCCGAGAAGGAGATTAATTGGGTTCTCATGAGTGGTTTTCTAGGCTCATGGTACAGAAGAATGCCCAGACTACCACCAGGGTCATGAAACTACCCCTGGAAATGTCTGAAACTCCTATGAAAGCCTTGGTAAATATATGTGTGGTTGGGTGTGGATGTGTTTCAGAATATGACCCTGGAATTCACTGAAGATGGTATTAGCTTCACGCCCATTAAGACGGTGAAGAGTGGGTTGTATGCGGTGGAGTCTCGTTGTACTTTAGCGTTAATGGTTAGTCCTTGATTTGTATCCCTATGAGCTAAGTGGGTATGATGAGTATAATAAATATTTCACTTATTTTAAAGGAGGCTTCTTCCCTTCTGCCTACGTTCATTTTAAGATTCAGCTCTGATAAGGTGAGGCCATCTGTGATATGTCTTAGATTGGTAGTTAAACATCAAGGTACTTGTTTTGGGTTAATTTGTAGTGCCGCGGCGACTAGCCTGATGGGCGAGCCTCCCATAACTCCCTCTGCCAGGGATTTACCTCTTTGGCCGACTGGTTAAGGAGTGGCTCTCCCGTCTTGCTGGTCGCGGGTTCGATCCCCGGCGCCGGCAAAACCTTTCCTTGTCTGGATTAATTTCTCATGTGTTTCGTTACACGCAGTGGACGTAAGGGAGTGTAGTAAAGAGAAAATTCTGGCACTACAAATTAAATGGAACAAAAAGAAAAAAATGTGATCAGGAGGATGAATAGATATGTTAAAAGGACAGTGTGATCAGAAATATGAATAGCTATGAGAAACAAAAGTTGTAAATGAGCCTGTAAAATTCTGCCAACTAGAATACGTTTTAGAAATTACTGCTTAGATAATTGTAAACTTTTCTTCTGTTTAATGCAAAGGTTATTAAAGTAAGGCAAACTGTAACTACAAGAATGAATGTATATGAAAGAAGGGGAGTCTATGATTTTGGACAAGCGGAATCCCTGATAGATTATAATTTCAACATAATGTATTTCCATGTGAGGGAAGTTAAGCAAGACACAAACATGAACATACATAAAGAAAGACTAATATCGGTGTCCAGAAATGTAAGTTAGTAAGCTGGTATAAAAAGATTTCCTTCATTAAATTTCCACATTTTTTTTAGTGATTTTAACTTTATTATTGTCACAAGGGAAATAAAGTAAGACAAGAACACGAATATCTATAAAGAAAGACTCAAAAAGGTATCTTGAAATGCATATAAGTAAATTGGTCTTAAAATTTTCCTTCATTAAACTTCCACCTGTTTCTTTTAGTGATTTTAACTTTATTTTTGTCACAAGGGAAATAAAGTAAGACAAGAACACGAATATCTATAAAGAAAGACTTAAAAAGGTATCTAGAAATGCTTATAAGTAAATTGGTCTTAAAATTTTCCTTCATCAAACTTCCACCTGTATTTTTTAGTGATTTTAACTTTATTTTTGTCGCAGGGGAAATAAAGTAAGACAAGAACACGAATATCTATAAAGAAAGACTTATAAAAGTATCTAGAAATGCTTATAAGTAAACTGGTCTTAAAATTTTCCTTCATTAAACTTCCACCTGTTTCTTTTAGTGATTTTAACTTTATTTTTGTCGCAGGGGAAATAAAGTAAGACAAGAACACGAATATCTATAAAGAAAGACTTAAAAAGGTATCTAGAAATGCATATAAGTAAATTGGTCTTAAAATTTTCCTTCATTAAACTTCCACCTGTATTTTTTTAGCAATTACAGGTAGGAGAATTATCACACCACCTATATACTCCAAAATACCATGACAATAAGATCAAGAGTTGAGTCACATGGAATACTATTGGATCCCTTGGTGCAGTGGCGTGGATTGGGGTCAGAGCACCTACCCATTTACCGCCACACCTTGCAACCCTATAATGGCAGCACCGTGGCGGGAACCAGGACAAAGACAGCGTTCACCATAGATTATGAGGGTCAAGCTTTTTTTACTCTCTCTCTCTCTCTCTCTCTCTCTCTCTCTCTCTCTCTCATCCATCTGGCTTTTAAGGGACAGTAAATGGTTGTAAGGCGCCATATGTCACAGCTTGAGGGTATTCTTCAAGTTAAATACTGTTATGCCGGACGTATTACTTGTGTTCCGTATCGCCGTCACAAGACTCCGTGGGAGGGAGATATGTAAACACCTTGCACAGCTTCTGCTGTAGTTTAATATTCTTCCTTAGTAGTAGAATTCACTCTTGACTCTTCACTGGCCACTAGCTTACTATGACTGGGACTGACTCCTCTCGCCCTCTTCTCCTATTTATATACCAAACAGTACAGTCTAGAACGTTACAGAATATATTCGATTATACAAGAACATGTAGCAAAAATATGTGCGAGTTGGCAGCACTTCCCGCCTGGCGCCTGGCCACGGGCCCCGCGGGGCGCGAGCGGGGCCTTGCTCCCCGCCCCCCTGCTCGCTCCTCCCAGAGTCTTCCAGAGGCCCATAGACCCCGGGGGAAGCTTCCAGCACAACAATACATAATGGTCAAGACTATAGGAAGGGCAAGAGGGGAAACCATTACAAATTTACCTACAGAGGATAACTACATCTTTATAAAGCCCAGTTAGAAATAGGATTATGAATTGAAATGAATATATTGCCTTAGGATGATTTGAATATGTGCTTTATGTGTTATTCAAAGCAAGTTGGTAATAAGAATAATGCTTTAAATAATTATCAGGGTTCCGGGAGATTTAGATAGATATGGGTTTTAATTTATTTATAGGCACAATGTGGATCGATGTGTTTGTGGTTTCATCTAGAGTGAAATAACAGGGGCTTGAGACCCATTTGGAAATAAGAATAAGAATTTAAGAATTCAAATATAGGACATGTATTATTAAGAAGTCTATAGGTGATAAACTACATTACTCATTCCTAGTCATTAGATTTCTTTGTAGTAGACTTAAAGAACAGTGTAAAGTCATGGACCTTGGGAGCTAGGGGATATCCAGCATACCAGTGCCACATGGGAAAAACACTCCACGATCCACCACAGAGGCAGAGAAAGACTTGGGACTATAATTATGTTACCAGGCTACCAGTGAAAGCCAAATCCGTGCCAATCGCAGCGGACGGGTTAATCAGTAGTTGTTGTGAAGGAAAACCCCAGTAATCTTGCCTTAAAAGATAAAGAAATAAAAATAAAAACACAGAGGCTTCTTACATTGCTTATTCTACTCACAGCTGTTACTCCTCTAAGTACAATTAAAGAATACATATTTATTAGTATATAAGTCATGTATCAGTGTTGGGTATAGGCTGCCAAGGCTGGTGCATACTGCTCATACTCAAGAATAGCCCTTTAAAAACCTATCTTTACCTGTGTAGTATTTAAAACATATCTAACTATATTGATCTGAGTGCACTAAATCACGGAGACTATATTTTGGTACAAAGCTTGTATAGAATATTGCTTAAATGCAGCATTGAAATAAACGGTTGGATTGTTTCATTATCATTAAAAGAGGGTATTCCAACACATGCAATACTAGTAATGATAATAGTAGTAATGGTGGGCTGTACCAGATATACTTCCATTATTATTTGCTCATATATCCTGGGGCATTCTCAGTTTACTTCTCTCAGTTTCTCTTACTCCAGAAAAAAATATATATGTGGGTTGAGAGAGAAAAAATCATACCCACCTAATATTAGTCCTTTAATTTTAGTCTCCATATATTTTATTTCTGCAGCCCAAGATATCGGAGGCAAGTAAAAAAAAATAAATAAATAAATAAACCATTTAAGCCCTGTACTCTTTCCTGCTAAACCGTATCACTTTTCTTATATAACACCAACATCACAAAGACTAATAGTAAAGCTAGAAATAATAAAAAAAAAAAGGGCATCCACTGTACCTTTAGCTCACTTCTGCTTAATTAATATCTGGCAACCCGTACGAAACGTTTCTTTCTCCTCCCTCAAACCGTCAAACGGCCTCAAGTTCACTTCTGGCAGTACCGGCTCAGAGCTCATGGGAGGAGGGTGTGCGCCGCGTAGCTCTGTGGCTTTTTGAATGAGAACCAGAACTAATCTAATCCATTGACCCAAGAACACCATGAACCTTTTAACTTATTGGTGACGCGCGTGTGATAATAGCGAAGTGTGTATGTGTGCGTCCGTTGAGGAGGAGTCCCAGTTTCCCGGTATAATGACAACGGTGGGCCGGCTCTGGAGGCAGTACGTCCCCGCCAGGTAAGAGGATGATTAACAGGTGTGCGGTGCAGGTGAGGCTCGGGGGGAAGCAGGTATTACAGGTGTTTCTATGTCTCATGTTTATTGCTTTGAGATAACGGTGTGTGGGTTGGTTTGCTGTTTGTCTTTTTCGGCTTCTTCTCGGCCTCTTTCTTCTTTTTCTTTTTCTTCTTCCATGGCACTCCTGATCACTGTTAACTAGCACGTGCTAATCAACACAGATAATCGTTTCCGCCGTTTAGATAGATTACTCGTTTCTGAGATATGAACTATTATAATTTGCTTTTTTTGCGACGATAAGTTACTCTTTTATCAGTGACCTCTAAGAGACCTGGTGCATTCACCTATCTTAAAATGACCCTAAAAGTGATAGGCCTACCAGGCAAGAGCGCTCTCTTCCTTTTCCGGGGTTGAGGGGCTCCTTAGAGGGGACTGAAGGAGACATCGCACAGGTTCTGGATGGGGCGGGTGAGTACGTCCCCATCCAGGTAAGAAAACAGCCGATTACAAATTTACCTTACGTGGGGGCCCGCCCCCCCCCCCCCCCCCCCACGATTCTCCCCCAACACCCCAAGTTTTATTGTTACCCGTTGCTTTTTATCTTGATATATTTATTACTATATTTTTATAGGAATTTCGTCTCTTACCGGGTGGGCTTCCCGGTCCCCGGCACAGGAGTATGCGAGTACAGGAAGACGGACACTGCTGATGCGCCAGCCCATACAAAATATAATTAACTATAAATTAAGGCAATGTTATGTATGTATAAATGGTTGGATGGTGCACCAAATACAGCTAATATGTCAACATTTCCATTATTTCTATTTCTATTAATTTAATTTCCCCTAAATTGTCTTAATCACACGCAACAGCGTGGAAGGTGAAGAAACGTGCATTTTTTTCCCTACATCTTCATTGTTGAGTTGAACTTTGAGGAGCTTCATCTACCGTAAGCTAGTTCTTGTAGGCTGACTTCCGTCTCTCTCTCTCTCTCTCTCTCTCTCTCTCTCTCTCTCTCTCTCTCTCTCTCTCTCTCTCTCATTACACCCATCGTTATGTCCCGTCCCGTCACCCATCTTATGGCTTCTTGGGTGTGGCGGTAATGGGAGCTAAAAGGAACACGGAGGAGATTATTTTTATAGCGTTAATTCACTGTCATTATGGTTGTTGTAAGCCCTCCGGTAACTTATGAGCGAATGAAGAGAACTGTCTAACTGATAACCGTATTTCTGGAGTGGTTTGTCTTTCTTCACGCATATAGTTTCCTTATAAGCTTCTTAATATCTTACAATCTTACATTCAGGAAGGGTTTTTGTACTATAGCTTATGCAGTAGCTAGTAGTAGTAGTAGTTGTAGTAGTAGTAGGAGGAGGAGGAGTGTAGTAGTAGTAGTAGTAGTAGTAGTAGCAGTAGTAGTGTTATAACCTATTACCCATCCTACCATAATAATTTCAAAAGTGTTTTCTTCTCAAGTTTCATGTCACCTCAAGACCCATTATTTTTTTTCCTCTAACTGTCATTATTTCACAGAGGTCTTTACAGAACGCCACTCAAGTCTGTTTATGCACACTATTTTCTTTTTTATTATACCTCGTAACGTAATTTATCAGATCCATTAACCTACACAAAATAGCTTCGATAATGAGAGCGATAAAAATGTCATGGCTGGCTATACTAATGCATGAGGGTATTTTAATTGTTCGTTCCTTAGTCTGTATGTTAAGGTTGATGTTATGGCTATACTGGTGAATGAATGAAGGTAGTTTTAATTGTTAGTTTTTTAGTTTGTATGTTAAGGTTAATGTGCGTATTCTTGACTCTTTAACGAGGGCATTGTGGGATGATAGGCCATTGTAGGCTACTCCTTGTTACGTCTTGAATTGCCTTTTAAACGGAGAAAATAAATGAAGAAAAGAATGGAAGGTGACGGGAAGTAGCAGCCAACCTCCTCCTTCTCCTCTAATTCTTCCATTATCACCTCCTCCTCCTCCTCCTCTTCCGCCTCCTCTAGTTCTGCCATTATCAGCTCCTCCTCCTCCTCCTCCTTCTTCTCTGTACCGTTCGTGTCAGTGTCAAAACAAACACGGATACACTTTTCTCGTCCGTGAACAGTTCATTGGAGAGAGAGAGAGAGAGAGAGAGAGAGAGAGAGAGAGAGAGAGAGAGAGAGAGAGAGAGCAGAGGTACAGAAAGGAGAATGGTCGGTTTCCTGGTTTAAACATGGGTGGTTCCTTTCTTTTAGGCGTCAGCTGTTGATCAGAGAGAGAGAGAGAGAGAGAGAGAGAGAGAGTATAAACCGCATTCGTTCTTACTGTCACGCGCATTCAAGTCAAAACGCTGTGTAAATTCATAATATCAGTTGCATCAAAGTCGACCATCATGAGGAAAGAGAAAGTCCCCCCCCCTAAAAAAAAAAAAAAAGCCAATGACTGTGTGTGTGTGTGTGTGTGTGTGTGTGTGTGTGTAAAAGCGTGACTTTTTTTTATATATACATTCGTTGTTTCATGTCACTCAAAAAAGGGTACCGTTATGCACTGTCACTGGAAACAACACCTATTTTACCTTCAACTTAAAAAAATGCCCTAATTAGCCTATATATGGAATTCATGTATATTATAAAGAAAACAGTAAAACCCGAAGGAGTATAGTTTGTGTATATAGCTTCTAAAATAGTACTAGAACCTTTAATAAACTACTATATTACCGTATTTTATTCAGTAACAAGAGATTCTGCAGCAAGAACATGCATTATAACTTGTAGACAGCAGCTATAAAAAATGATCACTCAGGCTTGTTTAAAAAAAAAAAGGAAAGCTAGAATACATTTTACATTACAGCCAACACAAAAAAACCAATCTATGGGGCTTCGGCAGTAGGCTATCCATGATTCTGTTGTGCTGGAAGCTTCCCCCGGCGACCATAGGCCTCTAGAAGGCTCCCGGAGAAACGAGCAATGGGGCGGGGAGCAAGGCGAGCCGTCCGCGCCCCACGGGGCGCGGCCAGGCGCCAGGCGGGAAGTGTTGCCAACTCGCATATATTTTTGCTACATGTTCTTGTATGATCTGAAATATACTGTAATATTCTAGACTGTACTGTTCTGGATATATTAGGAGAAGAGGGCGAGAGAGTCCCAGTCATAGTAAGCTAGTGGTAAGTGAAGAGTCAGAGTGAAGTGTACTACTAAGGAAGAATATTAAACTTCAGAAGCTGTGCAAAGTGTTTACATATCTCCCTCCCACGGAGTCTCCTGACGGCGACACGGAACCCAAGTAACACGTCCGGCATAACAATCCGTCCGGCTTCAATGTAACAAAAGAAAGAATTATAAATAAAAGCTATAACACATCATTACCTTCGAGACATAATATTTTATAACAAAAAATCTCAGTCTCCAGTTCTGTTAGTTGCACCCAATCTACACTCACCACAGGGAACCATTATAGCCAGCTGATCATATTGGACTCTCCTTCACTACATGTTGCAGGGAGAGAGGGAGAGGGAGAGGACGTGGCCAGGGAGGAAGGAGAGGAATGTAGTGGACGGCTATTGGAACCACGTGACCTACATACTACATAGTTCTCAACCCGCAAACCTCCGCCACCATCATTATACCTCCCGGGCCACGACACCTGCGATGGGACGAAAGCCTAGTCTGTCTGTCTTTATCTATCTGTCTGTCCGTTTATCTATCTGTCTATCTATTTATTTATCTATCTATCTATATATCTTCTATTCCTTTTTCTATTTCTTCTTTCTAGTCTTCATCATCATCATCATCTCTTATGGCACTTTCTTATATTCGCCTTTCTTCTTTTCTTCTTCTGTTTCACCTTTTGTTTCACCTTTCTCTTTTTTTCTTCGTTCTTTTTCTTCCTATTTTTCTATTACTATTGCTACTACTACTACTACTACTACTACTACTACCGTCTCATTTATCATTCCCATATCAACTTTTTACTATTCTTTTTTGTTCTCGTTCTCATTACTCTCTCTCTCTCTCTCTCTCTCTCTCTCTCTCTCTCTCTCTCTCTGTGGCCGTCTACTGTCTTTGTTGGTCTTTCTCTCGCTGCATGGTTGGCTTTCTCGCTCTCTTGCACCGTCACTCCCTCTCTCCTTGCTTGTCATAAACTATTGCTTTCTCCGCGGTCTTCCTTCTATTTTTTCCTCTCATATTTCTTTCCCTCCCTTTCCCTCACCCTCACTCTCTCCTTTCCCTCATCAAATGTTCTCCTTTGTGGTTTATGTCTGTCTGTCTGTCTCGCTTTCTACTCATATTTCTTTGTCTGAATAATTGAGTCGTTTTCGCACTTTTTTTTCCGAGGTAGTGCAAACGAAAGTAAATCTCTCTCTCTCTCTCTCTCTCTCTCTCTCTCTCTCTCTCTCTCTCTCTCATTAGCCGTAGGGAACAACAGCTGTAGCCTCCTAGATGGTCCAGATTACTGTTAAATAGATGGGTCAGGCTAACAACCTTTAAAGTTAATAATAATGATTGCTTAGAGATGGTAGTGGTGGTGGTGGTGGTAGACACCCCCCCTTCCCTTCTCTTCCCTTCCCATCCCTTCCCTTCCTTTCCTATACCAGTAATAACTACATAACCTTCCCACGGGTGGATATATGGGTGGGAAGGTTGTGTGCTACTGGATCCTAACTGGTTGACTGGTTAGTATAGTGCTGGTAATAGATGACTCAGGCAGTTCTGTTTAGGGATGTGGGTTCCTGTTTTGGGTTGACGTTGATGGAAGGTGGCAAAGAAGATGAGTGTGCATATGTGCTTTCTTCAGCGTCGTGATAACCGTGTGAATGTTGAGTGTTCCGGTGGTAATCTATGACGCAAGCAGTTGTTTTGGGGATGAGTTCCGATCTTGGCTGTGCTACAAGTTGATGGAAGGTAGCGAACAAGACAACATGGATTCTTGGTGGAGAGTGTGTGCTTTCTCCAACTGGGTGCTAACTGGGTAAATGGTTAGTATAGTGGTGGTATGAGATGGTTATATGGTAGCAATAGAGTGGTTGTGTGGTGACGAAAGATAGTGGTAATAATAACAAGACTTTAAAACCATGGGAGTGTGTGCTTTCTTCAAGCGTGTGCTAACTGTATAGTAGCAACAGATGGTCGTATGGGGGCTATGTATGGATGTATGACGGCAATGTATGGTTGTATGGTGGCAAAAGCTGGTTGTGATGATTGTATGGTGGCATTAGATGATTGGGAGGATTGTATGGCGGCTAGAGTTGGTTAGAGATAATAGATGAGTGTCTGTCATCTATCTATCTTCGCTGCGGGTTCCAGTCATGACTTTCTTGTACTTAGATGGAAGGTATAGCGAGTTCATGAAGGTAGTTTTCTTCACGTGGGTGCTCGCTAAATGGATGAGCGATTGACGTAATGATGGTAATTGATGACTTGCGCGGTTTTGTTTTGGGTGCGGGTTACAATTGTCTTAGCTGTTCACTGTGATGGAAGATAGAGTGTGTGTGTGTGTGTGTGTGTGTGCTTCCTTCAACTCGGTGCTAATTGGATGACGGACTGACGTAATAATAGCAACAGGTGACTGAGTTTGTTTCGTATTGACTGGATTTGAATCTTGAATCTTGACCGTACTATATTTTAATGGAAGCTACTCTTTTTAACGGAGTGGTGGGTGACTGGCTGGCTGGGTAGTGGTACAGATGGCTCGGGTTAGAATCTTGACCGTACTGTACTTTGATGGAACCTACTCGTATTTGATAACAGGTTGGGTCCGTGGCTGGGTGGTGGTTTAGATAGCGCCGATTGTTATGATTCCGGGTTCGAATCCTGGCCATATGCTATACTTTGAAAGATGGCAAGATTATAGTGCGTGTGTGTGTGTGTGTTCTCTTATGTTCTTATACAGGTTCTTTCCAGTTTTTAGTATTGCGAGAACGAAACTGTATCCCCAGAGAGAGAGAGAGAGAGAGAGAGAGAGAGAGAGAGAGTTTCTTCTATTATTATGTTGCCAAATGCTGGAAAAAAGAGAATGTATACTTTCTTCCTATTACGTAAATTGTGTTCAGGCTAGTTTGATACTGTAAAAGCAAAACTATTCCCCACACACACCTTATTTTACTTTAGAGAGGGAGAGTAAGAGAGAGTGCTTTCTTCCTTTTAAAATCTTTGGTAGGCTCAGACTTTTATTACTCCAAGAACAACTTTCATTTATATTTTCACTTTTTCATATATCACCACCACCCTAACAACAAACATTAGGCCTAACTATCTCATTCTTTGGCCTATAAGGTGTATTATCTGACAGTACTCATAACAATGGAAGTATATGAAGAACGCTGCAAAAAGGGAGGAAGTTATGGCCTTGTTAATTATTACAAGCTCATTCTGTAACATTTCACGGTTTGATATTAGAATAGAGTCCTTGAAACTATATATAGGGTAATGCCAGATCCGTTAAATAATATACAAGGTTAGTATGTCTCTTGCTTGATAGACAAAAGAATAACCATGTAATAAGAGGATGAAGAATAAAAACGGGTGAACTCCTCTATTGTTCACCATAAGATCACTTGTCTAAATTAGCCTAATATTAAGGAAGGTTTTTTTGTTCATTTCCACTTATTTGAACACGAGAAGTAAATGTGTAAGTCTCATATTTGTAGTTCACAGAAGGATATGAAGAATGAGGAGGAGGAGGAGGAAGAAAGAAAATGGAAGGAAGAGGAGAATGATAATGAGAATAATGATAATGTCAAAGAAAACGAGATAAAAGAGAAGAGGAAATAAAACAGAAGGATGTAGAAAATGAGGAGGAGGAAAGAAAACAGGAGAGAGAATATTAATGATAATGTCAAAGAAAACAAGATAAAAAAGAAGAAAGAAAACAGAAGGATATGAAGAATGATGATAATGATGAGGAGAAGAAAGAAAGAAAACAGGAGAAAGGGAGAATGATGATAATACTATGATAATGTAAAAAGTAGCCAATAATAAGGAAAGTCTTAGTTCATTTCTATCTATTTGAACACGGTAAGTAAATGTTTAAGTCTGACGTAGCTAGTTCAGGCTTGTGTGTGTGTGTGTGTGTGTGTGTGTGTGTGTTATTTGTAGACGTGCTCAGAGAAGTAAAGAAAAGTCGCCTGAGGTGGAGGTGGTGGGGAAGGTGAATGTCTGTCTGTCTGTCTGTCTCTTTGCATGTATGATGTTCTCTCCTCTTCCTCCTCCTGCTGTTCCTGCTTCCGCTTTGCTATTAAAATTGCTGTTGGTGGTGCTGTACTTAGGAACTGATGCTGTTGTTTCCTTCTCCTGCTGTCTCTGTTTCTGTTTCCGTTTCTGTATTTGTTTTTTGACCTCTAATCTTCTTTCCACTGTCTCTGTTTCTGTTCCCATTTCCGTATTTTTTTATCTTTTTTTAATCTGCTTTCCTTTCCAACTGCTCTTCTTTTTTTCTCTCTCCTGCTGTTGTTTCTGCATTTCCTATTAGTGTTGGTTTCTTTGCCGACTTGCTGTTCTTTTCTCCTCCTTTTGTTTCTATTGGTGCTGTTTATTTTTATTTGTTGTTCTTTCCTGCTGTTTCTTCTGCTTTTTTTTGTGTTCATGATAACTTTTCTTTCCTCCTATTGTTTCTTTTGTTAGTGTTTTCTTTTTTGGTTGCTCTTCTTTCCTCCTGTTGCTGTTTCTGTTTTCTGTATTGGCTGCAGCTGTTCTTGCCTCCTGTTTCTGCTTTGTTTCTGTTTTCTTTCTTGTCTGGCTGTCCTTTCATTACGCTGTTGCTATTCCTCTACTTATGTTATTATTACCCTTGACACTGCTGTATTATTTCCTGATATTGACCTACGCCCTTCCTCCTCCGTCCACTACTTCCGCTATTATTACTACTAGTGTTGCTGTTATTCTCCTATATTTACTCGTTCCCTTGATTTAGTTTGCATAGGTGTGAGTCAAGGCCTTGGTGTGAGGGATAGTCTTCTCAGATCGATACAGGTGACAAATTATATAGTGTAGGACTCGTAATGATGTTGATTGCGCCGTATAAATCACTGAGTTGAGATGAATGGATTAGTTGAAAGTGTGGCTATCGTAATGGACTGGTGGGAAACTATATATACCATTTTAATTCACGATATTGATTAAGTAGTGTAGATATAGTAAGGAAGGTTATGATGTGCACCAGCTAGCGGGCTTTTTCATACCCTCTTTATTAATCATTTTTATTTATACTTCCTTTCCCGTAAAATGTATTAATATATAGACTGCATATTAAGTGGTTATGAATAAAGTTGATTAATATGGTTTTCATTGTCTTATTCTCTCTTGCAATAGCGTTAGTTTGGAAGGTTTTTGCTTCATAACGACTAACGATATTTTTATTCTTATTTTCCTTATTATATTGAATGATGATGATGATGTATATTAAGTGGTTATGAATGAGGGTAATTAATATGACTTTCACAGTCTTATTAACTCTTGTAATAGCTATAGTTTGGAAGTTTTTTGCTTCATAACGACTAACGACATATTTATTCTTATTTTCCTTATCATATTAAATGATGATGATGTATATTAAGTGGTTATGAATGAGGGTGATTAATATGCTTTTCATTGTCTTATTATCTCTTGAAATAGCGTTAGTTTGGAAGGTTTTTGCTTCATAACGACTAACGACATTTTTATTCTTATTTTCCTTATTATATTGAATGATGATGATGTATATTAAGTGGTTATGAATGAGGGTGATTAATATGCGTTTCACTGTCATATTATCTCTTGTAATAGCGTTAGTTTGGAAGGTTTTTGCTTCATAACGATTAACGACATTATTATTCTTATTTTTCTTATTATTCTCTTCCATTTATTATTTATTTACCCAGCATCTCACTTTCGCTCCACATTAAATATTTATCCACCCCCCTCGTCCGTGACCTTCCATTCTGTGACATTATTTTTCCTTGCTTCAGGTTTTATAGCAAGAATACAGTAATGAAGTAAGTCGAAGGGATGCGAAGGTGAGGGGGTGGGAAGGGGGTGAATACAGGGTTGGGGGGATGTCCACGTGAACTAATGGGTGACCTTTTGACACCCTACGTCCTCTCTATCCTGTACCAGAGAGAGAGAGAGAGAGAGAGAGAGGGAGGAGGGGGGGAGGGTAGAGCGAACCTAACCACCCCTATATGTAACGGAAACTCTCTCTCTCTCTCTCTCTCTCTCTCTCTCTCTCTCTCTCTCTCTCTCTCTCTCTCTTCTCGGCTCACTGGACTGAACTGGTTGTAATTTAGTCTTTGTGAGTGAACCCGCGAAAGCATTGCAAGGATTGAACCGTGAAAGATAATGAAGAAAGGATTAGAAAGTGAAAATAGTTTAGAGTTTGATCTCTTTTGCGTATTCCCTCTTCTTCCTCTTGTTTTACTTCTTGTTCTTGTTGTTCTTCGTCTTCTTCCTCCTCCTCTTCTTCGTCTTCTCCTTCCTTTTCCTCTTCGTCTCCTCCTTCCTCCTCTTCTTCGTCTAACTTTTTTTTTTATCTTGTTTTCCGTGTATCTTCACTCTTCTTATTCACACTGGTATTTTCTTTTCTTTTGCTTTATTTTCGTCTATCTCAGTCTTCAATGTCTTATCTCGGTTATATATATTTATTCTCCTTTCTCCTCTTCTTCGTCTTCTTCTTCCTCTTCTTCATCTAACCCTTTTCATCGCCTTCTCTTGTTTTTTGTGTATTTTCATTCTTTTTTATTTATACTAATATTTCTTTTTCCTTTGCTTTGTTTTCGTTTATCTCAGTCTTCAATGTCACATCTCGGTTTATATACTCTGCTCTCCAACGTTCATTTTGTCATGTATTTTTCATATTATAGGGGATAGGGGCTCGTGGTATGTGTTGGAGTTGAATCCCCTATTGTCCTTCATTCTTTTCGCATTCAAGGGTAATATAGAAAGGTTTTGCTTGGTTGTGGATGTGGTTTTGGGCTTTGTACGCTTGTCAAGTTCTTTTTATATACGTACGCTAATGTTTGCAGGCTTTTTTATTTTGTTTTTTGCGTTGAATTTATATATTTTGGTGTGTTTTGTTTGTCAAGCTTTATATTTACATGCTCTAAAGTCTGCGGTCTTTTATTTTTGCGTTTTATTTGTTTGTTTTATGTTTTTGCGAGCTCTATTTTTCGTTATTTTGCCCTTGAGCTGCTTTCATTAGCCTACTGTAAAATAATAATGATAATAGTAATAAAAATAAATGGGGTTCTTGTGGGGTATGGGTAGTAAATTTAAAACATCTTAGGCAAACAGGGAAGGAGAAGGAGTCGTAAAGCACACTGAGGAAAAAGATTATGTAGGTTAAAAGAAAATATCGAGGGAAATTAGGTTATGCAGTCATTGGATGTTCTCTCTCCCTCATTCTTCGGTTTCTCCTTCATCTGCATAAAAAGAAAGAGTAACGCAAGAGTCCGAAAGGGAAAAGTTAAATATTGAACCCCCCGTCCTGATATGCACTGCCGGCCAAGTCGAAAAGAAAACATAAATGAATGAATAAATGTTTTCACTTCTGGGATGGTTTCACGCGTAGAAAGTTGAACGGAATAAATTTGTACAGGAATAAAATGGCTAGTGACTTTTAATTTAAGGAATGTTCAGCATCCTGTTTTGAAATAGAAAATTATTGCAAAGAGAAGAAAGAAAAAACGAGAAGATGAAAGAGGAGGTGGGAGGAAGAAGGAAAGAAAGCAGGAAGATGAGGAGAATGATAATCGAAAATGAAAGAAAACAGATAAAAAAGGAGAAGAATTGAGGAAACATTAGAGAATAAAGAATGAGAAGAAGAAGAAAGAACACAGGAGGAGGATAAGAAGAATAAAAATGAAAAAGAGGAAGAGGAGGAAAGATAAAAGAAGGAAAGAATTAGAGGAGCTGCCGAAGGAGGAAGAAAGATGAAGGAAAGAAGCTAATGGAGGAGGAGGAAAAAAGAAGATTGGATGAGGAAAACAAATGGAAGCCCCGGAAGATGATGATGATGATGAGGAGGAGGAGGAAAGATAGAGCAAAAAAGGAAATGAGCTGATGAAGGATGTGGAAAGATAACACAAGGAAGAAGATAGCAGATGACGGAGGAGGAGGAGGAGGGGAAAAAGAACAGAAGGAGGAGGATTCAAGGAAAAACAATTTGGAGTCTCCGGAAGGGAAGTTAAGGGAGCCGTTATCGGACGAGTGGATTACCTGTCAGGTGAGACGCTCATTACGCGGGCTACGGATCGTTAAGGAAGGGGGGAGGGGGGGAGGCTACCTGTGTGTGTGTGTGTGTGTGTTCCCGTTTGTTTCTACCTACTGTGTTTGTGTTAGTTTGTTAGTCTGTCTGTTTCTGTCTGCTGTGTTTGTGTCCGCATATCCCCATTCTCTCAGTCAGTCTGTGTTTCTTTTTTTTTCTGGCGGGCTGTTTGTTCCGTTTGCCGTAGTATGTTTCTTTTGTGTCTGTACGTCAGTTTGTTTTGCTTTGCTTGCTCTGCTTGCTTGCTTGCTTGCTTGCCTCAGGAATGCGTTTGGCGGGGAACTGTTGCGTGATAAAGAGTCGTAATGTTATTGTTTTCTTTCTCTTCTCTCTTCTTTTTCTTCTTTTTTCTGTGTAGTGATTAGAGTTGGGTAATTGTGTTTCTTCTAGATCATAAACTACTACTACTACTACTACTACTACTACCACCACTACTAACATTCTTCTTTATAACTGAAAACTTCTGCCATGAAAACTACAACTACTACTACTACTACTACTACTGCTACTAGGAAGGAGTGGGAGAGGGACATGGGTGGAAGGAGAGGGTGGGGATGGGTTGGGATAGGAGGGAACAGTATCAGGAGGAACTGGCTGGCTCTGGGTTGGTGGGCTGAAAGCAGAGGGCATGACCGCTTGAGGACCGGACCCTTCCCCTCCCTACCTTGCGTTGTGGGTCACGGGGTCATGACGGTAACCTCTTCTTTCCTTTATTTGTCTGTCTGTTTGTCTGGTATGCCTGTCTGTCTATGTACAATGTGTCTGTTATTTGTGATGTCTGTCTGTGTGTCTGCTTCTGTGGTATGTTTTTCTGTCTTCCTGTCTGCCGGTTTGTCTGTATGTTTGTCTGGCTAGGAAGGAGGATTAGTAAGCAGAGAAAGCTATCATCATTACCATCATCATCAGCATCATTAACATTGCCATCATCAGGTCATCAGGTCAGTATTTTCTCATTCTTTACCTATATTATTTTCGTAGTAGTAGTAGTAGTCGTAGTAGATATATACCAGCAGGCCTGAACGAAGAGGCACAGGTGGTCATGTTAATTTCAGTCTTCTATGCATGACCAATTCGGGGTTAATGAAACTGTTTGACGGTCACAGTCGGTAGTGTGGTCGGGGCTAATCAACTGTGCTATGAGTAACGATCGAATATGCGTAGCAGCGGGAGGAAGAGGAGGAGGGAAAACAAAAGAAGGGGGAAGTAATCAAGGATCTGCGCTAGATTTGATTCGATGGATCATTAGGACTGCGTTTTCGCCATTAATCCGTTGAGAGAGAGAGAGAGAGAGAGAGAGAGAGAGAGAGAGAGAGAGAGAAAGGAAGAACGTAATGGACGAAAGAGGGTAGGAAGAAGGAAGAGAAAGGAGAGACGAAAGGCGGAATTTGACAAAAGAGAGAGAGAGAGAGAGAGAGAGAGAGAGAGAGAGAGAGAGAGAGAGAGAGAGAGAGAGAGATGAAATAAGGATGAAGAAAGAGGTGGAGGAAGAAAGATCATAATGGAGGAGATAGGTATGGAAGGAAAGAAGGAGGAAGAGAAAGGAGAGAGGAAAAGCGGAAGTTGACAAGAGAGAGAGAGAGAGAGAGAGAGAGAGAGAGAGAGAGAGAGAGAGAGAGAGAGAGAGAGAGAGAGAGAGAAGCCATAATTTTCGTAGATCCAGGAAGATATTACACTTTTTATATATACCCATAATGCAAACCGGTTTAGCCTAACGTGAAACAAAAAAAAAAAAAAATATATAGGTCATAGAATTAGGCTTACGCTGTCGGCCAACCTACATTAATATCATTCCTCGTGCTCCATAACCATCTAAAAAAATAAGAAAGAAAATAATAGATGTCGCCAAGTATCTTTTCAACGTGACCCAAATAGATTGACCACAGCGGACACGGTTAAGACCCCCAAAACCTGTTAGGTAGACGAGACAAAGCCAGAGAGAGAGAGAGAGAGAGAGAGAGAGAGAGAGAGAGAGAGAGAGAGAGAGAGAGAGAGACAAAGAAAAAAATACTGGTCATCTCGCAGCTCGTTAATATCTCCCGTATCATGATTTTCACATTCTTTCAAAGGGTCAAGGGTTCGGAGATGAGCACAGCCGTCACGCGTAGCTATAGCATACTCCCCTTACTGTACCCTTTGAAATACTGAACTCATTACTGTTTCCCTTAGTAATTACGAGCTTACTGGAACCTACTTATTTAATACTATGTCCATGTCTTTCTAATGTATTTTTAATGTGTACCGTATATATTGAGAACATGTATATATTTAGAATAAGTAAAAGATATGAGAGAGAGAGAGAGAGAGAGAGAGAGAGAGAGAGAGAGAGAGAGAGAGAGAGAGAGAGAGAATGATGCATAATAGAGTGTTAAAGACGAAAGATAACAAGAGAGAGAGAGAGAGTGCATAAATAAGTGATAAAGACGAAAGATAACAAGAGTGAAAAGTAACGAATGGAAGAAACAAACACGAGAGAGAGAGAGAGAGAGAGAGAGAGAGAGAGCAACTGTCTTGGCGGGTAACGGTACACAGCTTCCCCCGCCTCCCGCTCTCCCCTCCGGCGTTTTGGACCGCTAGACTATTCTTCTCAGCCACGCCTCCTCCCCTCGCCCTCCCTTTCCTCGCTCTAGCTATGGCCTATGGGCTGACACTCCACTCAACCAATCACTGACACTCTCCTAGCCTAGTAGAGTTGGCTATCATAACTGCCTGACTCTATTTTAACGGATACTGACTGACAAACACACTCACCCTGCTTGCCATAGCGATAGTCTTTCATTCATCATTCACTATAATAGGCTAGCTTACATTCTTACTCTATTTCCTGTTCTTAACTTCTATATATTTTTTTCTAGCCCTGTTCTACTGACAAACACACACTCAATTCTCTTGCCTAGTCTTTCATTCACCATTCACTATAATAGGCTAGCTTACATTCTTACTCTGTTTCCTGTTCTTAATTAACTTCTCTATTTTTTTTTAGCTCTGGTCGACTGACAAACATACACATTCACTCAATTTGCTTACCTAGTCTTTCATTTATCATTAACTATATAGGTTATCTTACTCCACTTCCCATTCTCCTTAACCTTAACTAATTCTCAATATTATTTCCTTAGCACTATTTAATCTAGGTAGTTTTAATATACCTAAAACTAGTTACTATTTGAGTGTACAGGTCTTAGTAGGAATGGACGATAAGAAAACTCAATCTCACTCAAATCAACCGGGAAATTGACGTAAGGAATGCTTTAATTAACAAACTAAATAGCACTAATAAAAAAAGCATAGTTACACAAGTTAAAAAAAAAGGAATGACGATGAAATTTTATGATTCTATATTTTATTTTAGTTAGTACAAAGTCGACTCAGTCTTATAAAACACAAACAGGAACTCTCCCCTTAACCCAGTAATTTCTCGCTAAATACCTCACTTTCTTTTTTTCTCACTCGTTAACCTCGCTCTCAACTTTTTTTACTCTAACACTCACTCACTTTCTCCTACTGTGCTAGCTAAATACAAGTCATCATATTTGAACAGGATAGCTTCTTACTTAACTTTCTTTCTCACCATCCTGTTTATTCTTTCTTCAGGCCTTTGTTCTACCATTCGATTCTCTTTCACTCACTCTGGGTCTTTGTTACCCATCGATTAACAAATTTACTGATTCTGACTATAGACAAACTTCATACTTTACGTTCATTTCCACTCTTATTCACTGTAGCTCCATACTTCACGTTCATTTCCACTCTTATTCACTGTAGCTCCATACTTCACGTTCATTTCCACTCTTATTTTACAGGATAGCTTCATTCTTTACGTTGATTTCCACTCTTATTCACTGTAGCTTCATTCTTTACGTTCATTTCCACTCTTATTCACTGTAGCTTCATTCTTTACGTTCATTTCCACTCTTATTCACTGTCGCTCCATCCTTCACGTTCATTTCCACTCTTATTTTACAGGATAGCTTCATTCTTTACGTTCATATTACTCCTTTTCTGTAGCGTTCACGGAAGCTCCATTCATTACGTTCATTCCCACTCTCTCTCTTACTGTTCCATTCACTCTGCTTGCCCTGTCAGTCAGTCATCACCATCAATTAGGCTAGCTTTGTACTTTCTTTACTTCGCCACTCTCTCTCGTTTACTCGTTCCCTGATTGTGTTTACCCTCTCACTCAAGCACTCACTCACGCATTCACCCTCTCTCTCTCTCGCTCATTTTTTTTTTTTTTTTTTTTTTTCCAGCGGCAACGTTTACCTGGTGTTCACGATCTCACGTTCTTGTTTGTTTAATGGTGGTGGTGACTTTCGTTTTTTATTTTTTATTATTTTATTGTTGTTGTTTTCTCTCGTTACGGATATGATGTTTTTTGAATTATTATTTACTGTAGCTTTTGTCATTAGTTGGTTGGTTTCATGAATGGTGGGCGTCTCTCTCTCTCTCTCTCTCTCTCTCTCTCTCTCTCTCTCTCTCTCTCTCTCTCTCTCATCACTTTTTTTTAACTATTTGCCATCTCTATTCAATTGTTAGTTCCGTATATATATGGTGATAGCTTCTCTCTCTCTCTCTCTCTCTCTCTCTCTCTCTCTCTCTCTCTCTCTCTCTCTCTCTCAGTACGGAAATGGGCTTTTACAATTTTCCTTTTTTCTTTCCCTTATTTCCTTTTTTGCTCTTCCTTTTCCAGGTCATGAAGTCCGGACGTGAGCGAACCCTTTCCTTCCCTTTTTTTCAGCGCAGTCCATTCACCTCTGTGGACTACCTCCTCCCCTGTTCATTTCAGTCCATTTCCCTTCCTTTGTTTATTTATGATTCTACTTTTTTTTGTCATTAGCTGGTCCACATACCTACAACATCCGATAAATCATTAAGTATCAGTGTGTGTGTGTGTGTGTGTGTTGGAAGTCTTTGCGAATAACTGGCATTGAGTTTTAATATTGGTACTACCAACTTAGAAGCGATATTTACACGTAGTTCCTGAAATTAAAAGTCATATATTTGGACTGGAATGTTATGAGGTATGCCAATGTAATGGATTTGAGAGAACGAATTAATTAACATCGATTTTTAATATTAGTACTACCAACTTAGAAGCGATATTTACACGTAGTTCCTAAAATTAAAAGTCATATATTTGGACTGGAATGTTATGAGGTATGTCAATGTAATGGATTTGAGAGAACGAATTAATTAACATCGATTTTTAATATTAGTACTACCAACTTAGAAGCGATATTTACACGTAGTTCCTGAAATTAAAAGTCTTATGTTTGGACTGGAATGTTATGAGATATGTCAATGTAATGGATTTGAGAGAAGGAATTGATTAGCATCGATTTTTAATATTAGTACTACGAACTGAGAAGCGATATTTATTCGGTTACCATAATTAGAAGTCATATATTTGGACTGGAATGCTGTGAGGTATGTCAATGTAATGGATTTGAGAGAAGGAATTGATTAGCAGCGATTTTTAATATTAGTACTACGAACTGAGAAGCGATATTTATTCGGTTACTATAATTAGAAGTCATATATTTGGACTGGAATGCTGTGAGGTATGTCAATGTACTAATGGATTTGAGAGAAGGAATTGATTAGCATCGATTTTTAATTTTAGTACTACGAACTGAGAAGCGATATTTATAGCATTTATAGCCTACGGTTACTATAATTATAAGTCATATATTTGGACTGGAATGCTGTGAGGTATGTCAATGTAATAATGGATTTGAGAGGAGGAATGTGTGGCTTGTTTTTGGTCAAGATTCTTTGCAGTCAAGTTTCTATGATCGTTTATTCTGATAGTGGTTTAGTTAGTCTATCATAAGATGTTGATTATAAGGAAATATTTAGATACTTATTTTTAGATGGGGGTACATATATAGTCTTTTTGCGTTGGTTATATGAAGCGAATTTAATTTCATGTGATTCACAGCAGTATTACTATATGTTATTTATATTGCATGCATTGTATTGTATTTATATTGCATTGAATATTGTCTAGTTTGTATCAGTTATGATTGTATTGTATCTCTAAGCAAAGCAAATGGGAGAGCAAAGGAATTATTGGTATATTTTATTATAAGCAAGGCAGTATTAGGCTATTTTTATCGTATGTAGCCTAAGTCAGTAAATAAAAAGAAATAAGTAAAGCTTCATCTTGTCTTATGCAGTATACGTAACCAAGGACAAAAAGTCAGTGATCTCAGAGTGAACCTTTCCTCCCTCACCTCAGGATGCCAAAGAAGAATAAAAGTAATGTGTTGGGAGGCGCGCCCGTAGGAAGTGTGTGTGTGGGTTCCCTCCTGTATTTATTAGTGTGCAGGGTGCGTTGGCCTTACCTCCTCTTCTCTTCCCCCTTCTATTCCTCCTTCTCTTGTTTTTCTTCTACTTCTTCTTGTTCCTTCTCTTCTTGTTCACTTATCTTACTAGGTACTCTTCTTCCTTTTCAATCTCTTCCCTTGCTTTTTCTTTTCATAATATTTGTTACTCCTTCTCTAACTCTTCTTTCTCTTTCTCCTCAAACGACTCCTCTGCCTTCTCTTACTCCTCTTCTTATTCCTCTAGCTCTTCTTTCTCCTCACACAACTCCTCTTCCTCCTCTTCTTATTCCTCTAACTCCTCTTTCTCTTTCTCCTTACACAACTCCTCTTCCTCCTCTTCTTATTCCTCTAACTCCTCTTTCTCTTTCTCCTCACACAACTCCTCTGGCTCCTCTTCTCCTCTTCTTATTCTTCCTTCTCTACCTTGTTCTTATTTTCCCTTTTCTCCCCCTTCAGCTCCTCCTCCTTCAATTCATCTTCCTCTTTCTCCCCTTTTTTACCATGTTGTTGTTCTTTTCCTCCTCCTCCTCCAACTTCTTCTTTTGTTCCTCCTCCTCCTCCGTGTCGTGTGTATTAATGGGGTACCGCTGGGTCTTTATACGCTTCCCCCGCGGGTGATCTATTTACTATGCGGAAGACATGTCAGGGCTCTCCCCCACCCCACACCCATACCCTGTCACTCGTGTTATAATGCAGCAGGTTGTTTGTCGGTCCATACTCCGGTTCATTCCAGAGTTCAGAGTGACGGAAATATTTATGAATAGCATTTAATTACACCGTCAGTCCCTAGAGGTTGTAGGCGTTATTTCGTTGTGCGTTGACTAGCTGTATTGGGAAGTTAATGAAGGGACGTCTTAGGAGAGGTTATAAGGCGTTGTTTCGTTGTGTGTTGACTTGCTGTAATGGGAAGTTATTGAAGGTACGTCTTAGGAAGAGTTATAGACAGAATGACAATGCTTGCGTCATACTCCGTTGCGCTTGACTGCTGTTGCTGATATCCGCTTCTCCTGTTGCTGTCATAATGCGTGGTGGTGTGTAAAAGTTTTCCAATATCTGGGATTCCAAGTTTACCTTACATTACACACGTACGCAGAAGAGTTAGCTTCGTTAAAATATTACCTATTTGTGAAACTGTAAAGTGGTTGGGAGAATTAGGTAAGAAGTAAGGAGATAAGGAAGGGGCGTGATTTCAAGTAATTTCAGCTCGTTCCATCTAAAGATAATGTAGTTCAAGACATAACAGAAGGGAAGGAATAGCGTTTCTTCCTTTGCCCTCACCCCGCTGAAACAAATTAATAGAATGCCTCAGGAAAAGAAAAAAGAAGAGGTAGTAGTAGCAATAACAGTAGTAGTAGTAGTAGCAGGAGGAGGAGGTCGTGAAGGAGACGCTAGATTTCAAGGCTACAAAGTCAAGGCGGCCACTGCAGTTTCCATCGGCGTGTTTGAGAGCGTAAAATGACGACGGTGAAATATGGATCAGCCCACGCATCACACAGGGGCAACGTCCGAGGGTGGCGATGTGGTGTTGCGGTGGTGTTATTCTCACGTCCAGTAGAAGGGAGGGAGTGTGGGTAACGTTCGACAGCTGCAGGAGAAAGAGGGGAAGAAGAGGAAGAGGAAGAGGAGGAGGAGAAAGAGTGAGAATGACTAAGCAGCGCGTATGGAAGGAAAGAATGTGTACAGACGACCTCTCTCTCTCTCTCTCTCTCTCTCTCTCTCTCTCTCTCTCGTGTGTGTGTGTGTGTGTGTGTGACCCAAAGAGAAGGAAGTGCTTGGTAATGGTGTGTTGTGTGTCCTGTTTCTCTCCTCCCACAAACTCCTCTCTTCCTCTCCCCCATCCCCTTCCTCCACCTCCATTTCCTTTTCCTCGTTTCCCACTGCTCTACCGAGACTGGAAGGCCACTAGTTCACGCTAACCACACGGCAGCTTCGTAATGAGGGTGTCAGCGTTCCCTCATTACCCAAGAAGATTTACATGTAGCCATAGAACATAATTATTAACCTCATTTTCACCGACTCGCTTTTTTGCTGTCTGGTTCATGGATGGCGTTTGGTCTTCAAGCTCATGGTCGTAGGCGTTATAGGTCTGCAAGCTCGTCTACTCAAAATCTAATAATACTTTTGTCTGCTCACACGCTTTCGGCTCTCACGGCAACTCTTCGAAGGCCACAAAGAGGATTATTGTCGGGTTCTCATGAGTGCTTTTCACATTCATGGTGCAGAAGCCTTGTCAAGCTCTCACTCTAGGCTCATTAAACTACCCATGGGCATACCCTCAACCTCTACGGAAGTCTTATATCAAATGTGGACGGGTGTGTGAGTCCCAAAATATTTCAGAATACGTAATGCCATTTGACTCTCCATCTCTTGCTTTTGGGTCTCATTATCTCACAAACCTATTATTTTTTCATCGTTATCACTCACGTATACTTTTCTCTCTCTTACTTCTCATATATCTTCTCTGTACTTTATCATTCCACAAGCTTTCACTCCTTGATCTTCCTCTTCTTCATCTCCTTCATCCTCCTCCTTTCGGTTTTCTCTCTCCCACACACCCATACTGTAGTCTCCCACCCAGTCGGTCATCGCCACATTTCTCACGTACTCCCTTCTTTGTCTTTGTTTTCCTTGCCATCTTGTCTCCTTCCTTCTATTCTTCCATTATTATAATCCTCCCTTATCTTGTTGTTTAGACTCAAATGTAACTTTCTCATAATGCCTTTCTCTTTCTCGTCCTTCCTCTGTTTTCTGTCTTTCCACTCGCCCCCAATATCTAGTTTATCTTTTTCGTCTCTAAAACTCAAGTATACCTTTATCTTAGTCTTTCTCATCCATTGGTATCTCTTAATCAAATGTAACTTCTCTATGTCTTCCTCCTTTTCCTCCTTCCTCCCTGTTTTCTGTTTTTCCACTCGCTCCCAATATCTAGTTTATCTTTTTCGTCTCTTAAAACTCAAGTATACCTTTATCATTGTCTTTCTCATCCATTGGTATCTCTTAATCAAATGTAACTTCTCTATGTCTTTCTCCTTTTCCTCCTTCCTCCCTGTTTTCTGTTTTTCCGCTCGCTCCCAATATCTAGTTTATCTTTTTCGTCTCTTAAAACTCAAGTATACCTTTATCTTAGTCTTTCTCATCCATTGGTATCTCTTAATCAAATGTAACTTTATGTCTTTCTCCTTTTCCTCCTTCCTCCCTGTTTTCTGTTTTTCCACTCGCTCCCAATATCTAGTTTATCTTTTTCGTCTCTTAAAACTCAAGTATACCTTTATCTTAGTCTTTCTCATCCATTGGTATCTCTTAATCAAATGTAACTTCTCTATGTCTTCCTCCTTTTCCTCCTTCCTCTCTGCTTTCTGTCTATATACTCGCCCCAATCAATAGTTTCTTTCCCCCCTAAAACTCAAATAAACGTTTCTCTTTGCCTTTCTCATCCATTGGCTTGTACTTCCTCTTCCTCATCGGCAGCCTCCTCTTCCTCCTCGACATCCTTTTGTGTGTGTGTGTGTGTGTGTGTGTGTCACTGTGTCCCGTTGGAGTGTTGTCAGTACCCACACTCGTTCCCACGTACACAGACCGTTCAGTCGTGCGGCCAGGCCTAATATCTGCTGCTGCTGCTGCTGCTGGTCCGTTCTCTTCTTAATTGAGTTTCGACCATCACCCTTCTGTCTCCGCCATGGTGTTAATGAAGCAGCTACTACAGTACTACTACAACAATTACTACTACAACTACTGTTCCTACTACTACTACTACTACTACTACTTACTTCCTCCTCTTCGTCTTCGTCATCTGCCATCATTAGAACCATTACTACTATTACTACCTCTACTTTTATTGCTTATTGTTGTGGTTATTGTTGTTCTTGTAGTTCATCTCCTTCTCCCTCCTTCTCCTCTTTCTTCTTCTTCCTCTTGTTTTTGTTCTTGTTCTTGTCCTCCTACTTATTATACCACCACCACTACTCCTCCTCCCCCTACTACTACTACTACTACTACTACTACTACTACTACTACTACTACTACTACTACTACCACTACTACAGCTACTACTAACCACCAGCTGACTGACCTACATTGCTTTCTTTACTCTGCATACATCGGCCCGCAGTCCACTATTTCACGCCGCCCTTTGAGATAATTGCATGAGACACGTTCTTAATGGAATCCAATACGTCTTCCTAGGGCCAGTGTCTTCCGGTGCGACAAATATGTATCAGCATTCTACGATAATTGCCTGATTGAGCCATTATGTATAATTACGCTATTTGTCGGGTTGTTTTTACTCCCACCTATAATTATTTTGTTTACTTTGAGCTTTCTCTGTGTGTGTGTGTGTGTGTGTGTGTGTGTGTGTGTGTGTAGGTCATCCTTGTACATCGTTATTTCGTAATTTATCTAAGTTTGGTTTTAGTAATGTTAGAACCTGCTTTTCCATACTAAATTCCAGCTTATAACAAAATTCCTAGTCACAAATACCATGAACATAAAAAAAAGTAGTATTGTTGTGAAGAATCCATTTTTTGTCATTCGTGAACTTAGTAATTTCATTCATCATTTCGCAGCGTCACTCACTTTAGCTGTTCCACAATTTTTTGACGCTGTAAGAACTTCTAAAAATAGTCGTTAGGGAAGACCTGTACCTGTGTTTTCTTTTTCCTTTTTATGACCCAGCAGGAGGTTACGTTGCAGTCACCTCGGGGTCGCGCGTGAGTGGAAAAGTAACTGGTATTAACTGAACCGGCGATCGACCAAGACTGTGTGACTGTGACTGGATGGGGGAGAAGGAAGGAGGAGGAAGAGGAGGAGACAGTTTAAAGTTACGGAGCGTCACCCAGCGAAGTGTAACAGGGGACGTGCTACTACTGAGAGAGAGAGAGAGAGAGAGAGAGAGAGAGAGAGAGAGAGAGAGAGAGAGAGAGAGAGAGAGAGAGAACAAAATAGAAGTAGAAAGCTATGATACGGGAATAAATAAGACAATTGAAGTAATAGTAGTAGGAGAAGAGAGAGAGAGAGAGCATAATGAGAACGAGAACAAAAGAAAAGTAAAAAGCTATGATATGGGAATAAATAAGACAGTTGACGCAATAGCAGTAGAGAGAGAGAGAGAGAGAGAGAGAGAGAGAGAGAGAGAGAGAGAGAGAGAGAGAGAGAAAGTTATCTGTATAGTAGGGAAAGCAAAGCAATATAGCGGGAAAAAGAGAAAACCAACTCTCAGGGAACTATCTTTAGGGGAAACTTGGGGGAAAACAAAACACCTCAGACCACAGGCAAACCAAGAAACCAGTTAGTGCTAGAAAGTGCTTACAATACACCAGCATGAGCACTCAACATCCGGTAGGGGCAGGGGTAGCAGGGGGACTTCAAAGTTCGTTTTGCTCCACTTGTGTTCCAAGGTGTCCTCCACCACGCGCCATGCATCATGAAGTCACGCGCTTCCGTCGTATTCCTCTGGATGTGATCACGGCCAGAGTCTAAAGGCGGCTTTACACCTGGCAATTCGCGGCTGGCAATACAGGCGCGGCAGCATTTTTGGTCTGGGTCTGGGTCTGGGAGAACTCGCGGCAAGTTCTCTGCAGCTGAGCGTGTCTGTCTTGTATTGCCGACTGGCGGCTGAGTACAACACGTCGGCGCCAATAAAACAAGAAAATTAATGGCATACAGACAATAAGATTTGGATCCGGGAGGCCGAGGTGGCATTACTAGAAGAAGTGAGGCAGCATAGATACTTGTGGGACCCAAAAGATAAGCTGTATGAGAAGCTGAGTCTACGCAAAACAACTCTTGAGAGAGTGGCAGCAACATTACGAGAAATGTTTATCTCTTTGCGAGATATCGTATTCATACCGTCAGCGCCTCAGTTCGCCCGTTTGAAAAGCCTCTCGTTGTAGTTGCTGAGCTTTTCATGGATCGACTGTTTTCTGATCCTAGTGAGAGTTCCACACGACTCTTGCACCCTGGACTGGAAAATCACCCCACGGAAACCGGTTAATATCCTCTGTGGCCTTGGAAAATAATCGTAATGGGAGCAAGATAGTTTAAGAACATGGACTTACTCTTAACCGTGTACCAGCGACGGGCCAAATTTGTGGCTTTACCGTGTACCAGCGACGGGCCAAATTTTTTCCATGATATAAACCCCCCAAAATAGACGATGCATAAACTGATCACAAATGCGTTGACATATATTATGAAATGGTTTGCGTGAGTGATGATTTTTTCTCATTATTCTCGCTTAGAGGGACCTTTAAGAAACATGATCCCCGCAGCTACCGGGTTAAATATCGACCCTCAAGTACACACATTTGGCAAGGCTTTCGTAAGATGTCCGGGTATCTCCATGGGTAGTTTCATGACCCTGATGGTAGACTGACCCTTCTTTTATACCATGACCCTAAAAAATACACTCATTAGAACCCGATTGATCTCTTTTTGGGCCTTTGAAAATTGTTGATGTGAGGCGGAAGCTTCTGAGAATACCTCCCTACGTAATGTCATATAGGGCTTCATGGTTTGTTTCGCTAGCCATCACCGGGGGACACGACCTTGGCGAGGGCGGTGGCAGGGGCGGCAGAAAGGACAGAGGGTTTAGGAAAGGTTAATTGGACCCCCGACTGACTGACTGACCATGGCGCCTAGTTAAGTGTTGGCTGCACGGTTTGTTAGGTTTGTTAGCAAGGTTTAAATTACTACATTGCTTCGTGTGATGATATATTTCCTTTTATTTTATTTTTCTTCTATTTCTTCTTTTACTTCTTCCTCTTCTTCTACTTCTATTTCTTCTTCCTCTTCTTCTACTTCTTTTTTTCTTCTTCGCTTTGTTGTTGCTGTCATTATTTATTTGTTTATTTCTTTATTATTTTTAGACAGTTTCGCGGCCCTCATACACTTTCAATACATATCCAGGAATTGAATATTTATCTTCTGCATACATTACCATAAAATACATTACAATTTACTTATATATATCCATGTATCATACCCTTTTTTTATGCATTTATTCTATCATTCATTATTATTAGAGGTTGGTGGGGGCGTAACTTAGCATAGTCATCCCTTCATCTGCATACACCACTCCCTTTATTAAAACGTTTTGTCCCTACCAGTGGCCCAAGGAACTCCTTCACACGTGCCGCCCGTCTGATTAACACTTCCGTCCCTTCCCTCCCGCATCATCACTGTTATTAAGGGAGTGTCGGCGAAATAATTACAGCACCAGATGGTCGGATGAAATGTCACTCCCCGGGAAGATTAAAGAGAATAGCCATTGTTGTGTTCCGTCTCGAGAGGGCGGACGGAACACATTATTAAATTTTATATATTACTTCCTCGTCTGCTATTTTTTCCCCCTTTTTACTTATGGTAGTGCGAATATATTTCTTTAACAACGTCGTTCACTTTTAAATGGTAGTTAGTTTTTAATACTATCTATCTTGTAGCTACCACGGCCACGTTCAGCTATATCATTTGTCCCTAACTTTACCTTACGTACCTTACCTATCCTAAAAGTCATTCGAATACTATTAATGATGGTAATTATGCAAGATATTAAACCTACACTGAATGAACTACACATCTTTATACGTAACGTGCGTCTGTCTGATTATTCTAAAGAGTGAAATCAAACGCAAAATAAAACAACCAAAACTCTTATTCACGTATTTCACTCAGATGGCAAGAGAAATGTGCCCACCCCTACCTTTCCCTACCTAATGAACAGGTGACAAAAAGAAGACGAAAAAGAAGAATATAAATAACACACATGCACGTATTTCCTTCACTACCAAAGAGAAACGTACCTACCCCTACCTTTCCCTACCTACCCTAATGAGCACAGGTGTTGGTGTGAGTGTGTCCGGAGCAGCAGGTGGTGACAGGTGTACGTGTTGTCTTGCAGGGTGAGCGAGCTGCTGGCGGTGGTGAGCCTCACGTCCACCTGTATGCTCTTCCTCCACACCAGCAACCTGCAAAGTCAGCTGGCCGTCTACACCAACCAGCTGGACGCTCCCTCGTCAGGCTTCCCACAAGGTGACTATCCGAATCCATTGCTTGTTTACAGTGACGTGATTGGTTGATTGGTTAGTTAGTTTTGTTTATGAGTTGATTGGTTGATTGCTTGGTTTAGTTTCGTTTGAGTTGATTGGTTGATTGTTGTCACTAATACGTAGCTTATTAAATACTCACTGATAAACCGTAACTCCTTCCGTTTTTATTCTATCATTATTTTTGTTTATTATTATTGTTGTTATTCAGTGATTTTTTTATGCTAAGGGAGAGAGACCAAGGGCAGAAGAAATGGCTAGTAAAAAAGGAAAATTTGCTAATATAAACAGAAAATGGCAGGAAGAGAATATATTTTTTAAAGTTTCATATAGGCATTGTTATTATTACTGTTGTTACTACTTCTACTCTTACTACTACTACTACTACTAACTGCTACTGCTACTACTACTACTACTACTACTACAACTACTACTACTACCACCAACAACAACAACAGCACTACTACCACTACTACTGTTTTGACCCCTTCTTCAACCACTACTGAGGGTAAAGTTGAGGCATACACTAAAGCAGCGCGTAGCCTCGGTGCTCATCTACGTCACAGTACCCCTCGACTGATATACTACTACTTTATATAACGCTTCGAAAATCTACAAGAACTCGTGTCATCCACCTCCCCGCAGGGCACTCCGAGGCGTACACCAGCGGAGTCTCAGAGGGACACAGCATCCGGGAGAGAGGGAAGGACGGGGGACACAGATCCTCCAGCCGGTACAAGCAGTATGACCTTGAAAAGTTCAGACAAGTGAGTGACCTACTGTTTTATTTTTTGTATGTAGGGCACCCTTTATGATTTCTCAAGTGTGTTTTCTTGTGGTTTATTTTACTTACTTTACTTGCTTACTTCCTTGCTTTCTTACTTGTTTGTGTCTCCGTGAGTGTGTTTGTTTAGTTTACACCTTCGTTTGTATGTATAAGCTGAAGGAATTTAAGAAGGACTATTAAGGGGGTACCGTGCTGCAATTATGAAAATCTCCGTAAAAAAAATCAAACCAAAAATAGACATACGAATAAAAAATAAAAAAAGAAACGTGATCGAAAACAAACAAGCCCTTGACCTACTTCCATTACTGAAAAAAAAAAAAACATCAAAACAGTCTCACGGATGATTAGTACAAAAAAGAGTGCGGAAGAAGCAATCAGCTCATTCACTCACGCTCCGTTTGTCGTCAGCGGTGATTACACATCTGACTGCTGCCTGACCGCGTCCACGCGGCCAAGGTCAGCGGCCATGGCAGTCACGCGCGACCATGCGACCTACACACACACACACACACACACACACACACACACACAGAGAGAGAGAGAGAGAGAGAGAGAGAGAGAGATGGATTGATTGATATTTTATTTACCACCCTAATACCAATACAACTTCTTCACTCCTTCCTGCTTTGTTATATGCTCAAACTAACAATTATTTTTCCTTGCTTCTCTTCTTTCCCTCGCCCTGCCCTGCTTTTACCTACTCAAATCCACAAACAATCACACACTTCATATCCAATGGCCCAACAAAAAAATACTACATCTGATTAACAACTAAATAAAAAATCTACTAAACCACACAACGTATTCTGCTTCTCCACCTAAAAATACTCCCTCACCACCACCTGTTTCTTTGCATGTGTCAAGATCTACATTTCCCTCTGTCAACGCTCTAAAAAATATAAGTATGCGTTTTGTGGTCACTCCTCAAGCTGCTGTTAACTCCTCCATATGTTTTACGGTGTAGTGGCAGCTGGCAAGATATATAGTCATGTCACACGTCACCAACCTACTCACTTCTAACTGTATCTCACATGACGGGGGGATGCTCATGTTACGCCGTCAGCTGCGTACCAATACTCATCTCTACTCGTGTATGTGCCTAGAATCGGACTTACTATATAGAGCGGGGTCCACAGGGCAATAATTAGTAATACTGTTCATCTCTATCATATATCCTAATCCAGCATTGAAATCTCTTATCTTTTTAGTCAATATCAGCTTTTAATGTGCGTCAGTATGAGTCATGCGCACCGTTGCCAGATTATCGTACCCAGAGCCTCGTATTTACCGGTTTCTGAGCCATAGCCATTGCCCCCAAAACACCAATAATTAACTATTTTTACGATAACTATATGTGAATGCAGTTATTGGGGTCGAGGAGGCAGTTTTTGGGTCGGAAGTCGGCAAACATATGAGACAGAGTACGACAATCTGGCAACGTTGGTCATGCGTCTATTCAGGTATCGAGTTCTCCGGTCTCCCACGCCTTGACACGCCTTGACAAATCAGTCCAGAGATTCCTCGCAGCAAAGAAGTTAAATGATTAAAGCCTATATTGCTGCCCGGACAAGACTCCACCTGACTCCAGGGGCTCAAACTAACCATCGGGGAACATGCTAGTTTATCCGTTACTTCATCTCCACTTCTACCATGACCCCCGATCGAGACCCCATACAGTTGCCCTTCCCTTTATCAGTGCCCTTTAATCCTCAACTCTTTCCATTTTGTTCTCTCCTCCCGTTTCTTTTTCCTTTCCTCCTACTCTTTCCTCTTCTCTCGCTTCTTCCTCCACTTCTTCCTCTACCCACTCTTTCTTTTCTCTCACATTTTCCTCCTCTCCTCTCCTTTCACCTCCTGCTTTTTCCTCTTCTCTCGCTTCTTCCTCCACTTCTTTCACTTCCTCCTCCTCTACCCACTCTTTCTTTTCTCTCACATTTTCCTCCTCTCCTCTCCTTCCACCTCCTGCTCCTCCTCTGTCTCCTCTCTTCCCTAACTCCCACATACTCACACACGAATCCACACATGCAACCCCCTCATTGTAGTACTCTTCATGTATGTATATATACTCCTCTCGCTCCCTCTCCTACGCATCAGTACCCACTTTGCCCTGAGGCGTACCCATAAATTGTACGCTCTTACTATGATATCCTGTCTCCCGCGTAACCACACTTCCGTTTACCCTCCACTGCGCGGCTACCCACTCCACCCCCTCCACACACACACACACATACTGCGACCTATTGTAATCGTTTAGGGTTTTGTTAGGGTTAAGTTTAGAGCATTTTCAAACATATGACAGCTAACAACTTGTGGCATGAATCAACAGAGACCTCACTTAGTTATATTGATAGTCTCATGAGAAGGGAAGCATATATGATTTCCCTGAGGACTGACGTATGGAAACTGTTCGGGGTTTTGTTAGGTTAGTTTAGGCCAGGATCATAAAACTGTCCATAAAATCCCCAGCTACTTACAGCCTACAGGAGCCATTTCAGACAAGCTAACCGAGGTGCTGATATGTTTAAAAATGCTTCATAACACATCTTCCCCTTCTCCCTCTCTTCAGCTTGACCCCATGAGCCTCAACAACACCGTCCACCACAACAAGATGACGCTGATGTTCAACAGGGTACCCAAGGTGGGGAGTCAGAGCACCATGGAGCTCCTACGAACCCTCTCCTACAAGAACGGCTTCACCTTCCACAAGGATCGCCCGCAGAAAGTCGAGAATATCAAGTTGACGCCCAGAGAACAGGTGAATGACGGGGTCAATTACTTTGTGGCAGAGGTCAATTATTTGGTTTCCTTTCTACAACAATATAAATAGGTCGTACACCATATATCAATCAATTATTACTAGCTCTGTAAATTTCTTTTTTATGCATTTATATATTTTTGTAAGTGGCTTTTTTTATAATTATTCATAGTGGCAGTAGTAGTAGTAGTAGTAATAGCAGTAGTAGTAGTAGTAGTAGTAATAGCAGTAGTAGTAGTAGTAGTAGTAATAGCAGTAGTAGTAGTAGGAGGAGGAGGAGGAGGAAGAGTATTGACAGTAGCAGTAACAACATAATGGTCTCATGTCCCCAGAAACGGCTGGTTCAACTCGTGGACGTTTTCAGGCCGCCTTCAGTCTACGTCAAACACGTCTGCTACATCAACTTTACCACGTGAGTCACCAGCCACCTTTTCCTTCACTCTTCCTGCCTATGCCAACAATTCTTCTTCAATACCTTTCTTCTTTCCTTCACTCCATCATGTCTTTCCCCTCCTGTTTTTCCTTACTCTTACTAACTATTTAAACCCTCCTTTTCTCTCCCTCAGGTTCAAATTAACCCAGCCCATCTACGTCAACATGGTGAGGGACCCGGTGGAGCGTGTCATCTCGTGGTATTACTACGTGCGCGCGCCCTGGTACTTCGTGGAGCGCAAGCAGGCCTTCCCCGAGCTGCCGCTGCCCTCCCCCGCCTGGCTCAGAAAGGTAGGAAGGAGGGAGCGAGTTAAAAGGAAGATTGATTGATAGGATAGTTTAAGGTAGGAAGGAGGGAGGGAGTTAAAAGGAAGATTGATTGAATGATAGTTTAAAGTAGGGAGGATCAAGGGAGGTGAATGATAGTTTAAAGTAGGGAGGATCAAGGGAGGGAGTTAATAGGAAGATTGATTGATTGAAGGTTAAGGTAGAAAGGAGGGAGGGAGTTAAATGGAAGATTGATTGATTGATAGTTTATTGTTGCAGGTATAAGATAAAATATAGTGGAAATAAAGAATAGGTTGGAAGGAGCATTAAAGAAAGGGCTATTTATGTCTTTCTTTCCCTTTTTTTCTTTTTAATTGATGTAGGAAGAAACACTAAATAACCAAAGAAAGGGCCATTGATGTCTTTTTACTACCTGCTTTTATTTTTTTTACATATATTTTTTGAGGGATTTTTTTTACTTGCTTTATCATTACAGTGTATGCATTTGTGGTTGACCTTATTTAGTACTTTATCAGTTGTCTTTAACCTTGACATTTTAACTTTTTGCTTTGGTCTTCTTTTCTCCTCTTCAAATTTCTTATTGTATACTTGTCTTTTGTCCCATCAGTTATTCATTCAGTTTCTTTCTCACTTATATTTACCCTTAACATGTAGGACAGACTGTAAGCAACTCCCTATTACATTCCATCTATATCTCCTATCTTTCGGCCACTCCTCTAGACTCTTTTGTAGGAGCAGTGAATAGCGGGCTTTTTTTCATTAGTTTCCTATTTTTTTTGCCCTTGAACTGTTTCCTCTACTGTAAAAAAAAAAGAATCTATGCCTCTTGCTCATCATGCCTCCACCTCCTCACACAGGACTATGAAACGTGTGTGCGGACTGGGGACCGGGAGTGCCAGTACAATGAAGGGGGCGAACGGCCAGACTTCGCCCAGCTTACTGAGTTCTTCTGTGGCCAAGACCCACAGTGCACGTACGTAATGACCTGCATGTGTGTGTATTTACCTAGTTGTATTTACCTAGTCGTAGTTTTACAGGGCCTGGGCTTATGCTCGTGTGGCCCCGTCTCCATATCTGTAGCTATTTGTCCAGCTTTTCCTTAAAGTTGTGCACACTCTTCGCTGATACTACATCCTCACTTAGTCTGTTCCAAACCTCTATGTTTCTTTGCGGGAAGCTATATTTCTTCGTCTCTCAACCATCTTCCTTTTCTCAATTTTTTACTGTGTGTGTGTGTGTGTGTGTGTGTGTGTGTGTGTGCCAAAGATCCAGCCCCTTGCTTCATAGGGTAGGGAAGATGAATTCATTAATATATTCTAGCTCTAGTGAGGGTGTACTTAGAATCTGGGTGATAATCCTATAGATAAGTTCATCTAGGGTTGTGATATAATTATTCATTGACTAATAGAATTCAGTGGGTTTTTTTCAGATTTATAACAAACCCATTCAAGTCAGTGCAGTTAGAAAATCAATTATATAACTCTACCTGAGATTGTATAATTTGTACATAAGTATCATTTAGTTTAGCTTTTCTATTGGGCAGAATAGTAAAGATCTTTAGTTATATGGTGCTACAGAGAGATACAATACCTCACTGGAAAAAAAAAAAGATCCAGCCCTTAATTAGACTTTTAAACTCCTGACACCACACCTTACCATCGAACCCTCATCTCACAAGCTTAAAATGCATTCCACAAGCCCCTGATCACCACACCAAGCATTTATTACCCTGATGTGTGGCTTGCAGGGGCTTCAACACCCAGTACGCACTGCAGAAGGCCAAGGAGAATGTGGAGAGGAACTATGCCGTGGTGGGGGTGCTGGAGAACATCAACATGACCCTCACTGTCCTGGAACACTATGTACCAAAGTTCTTCAAAGGGGCAAAAGAGGTGTACTGGAGTGAGTGTGCATTGCTGTGTTTTTATTTTGTTTCTTTGGCTGCCATATCATAAAGAGACATGTACGTACTGCCCTCTTCAGATAGTATACAACTGGGGGGGCAGACAGTTAAAATATTGAGGAAAAAGGTCCATTCTGTAGTTTTATATTGAATTAGGTTTGCTCTTTTTGACAGTGCCCCTTTTTTTCTGATAGTATGCAGTTAGAGGTAAATAGGGTTGAAAACTAATAAAATATTTTGGATTCCAGTACAGCTTATGTATTTATTTAGTTGTCATTGTGTTTTCTCAATACTTTCAGATGAAGTTCAGAAGTTCTCCAAGGTGAACCGGAACATTTACAAGCCACAGGTTGCAGAGAAGGTGAAGGATATAGTGAGGAAAAACTTCACCAGGGAGATGGAGTTTTATGAGTTCTGCAGAAGACGCCTGTACATGCAGTCGCAGCACTCAAGCTTCCAGAGCAGGAGTGGAGTGAGCCTGTCCAGGGCTGGCCAGGAGTGTCTCCAGTGATATACAGAGTGATACAAATGGTGTTCTGGGCAAAGCAAGCATCAGTGACAGTGACAGCAGGGAGCATTTTCTCACTCCTGTTGTGTTAGGGGGATCTATTGTTTTCTGGCAAGTTTTCCTGTTTAGTTTCCCCTTGATCTTACTGTTCCCCTCAGCCCAGCCACTCAGTCATCTATAGAAGAGCAGATGCCTATCCAGGACAACAGTATAATGCAGTATCCTCACCTTTTTATATTATAATTTCACAAACAATGAATCTCAGTTTTCATCAAACAATCATCATAAAACTTGAGGTACCTGCATTACTACCATACAGCACTGGTTATATGGTTGTGGTTGACCTCAAACAAAATGTGATTGTACCTCATCATGTTGTTACCAAGCTGCGTTGCTATGAAGGGCATGCAGCATCACGTGGATGCTGCATGCCAGACTGTTTATCAGGTCACTGTGCCTTAGCAGGTTTAAGGTACATTTTATTGTTATATATGTACTTGTTATGTAATAGGACTTAGTCTCCATTTTTATCATGGGAACAAACACATTCCAGCTTGTTAAGTGACGATTACGACTCTTGATTTAGGCGTAACATTTATCTCTGCATCTTTTTGTACATATTCCATAGGGTTGGAACATTTATTTCTCTCGCACATTTCATTGTATTTATACACATTGTGTCAGTTTCATGAATATCTCTAGGTTGTTGTATTCAAATGCTTTAAAAGTATGTCTGTCTCCTATATGTATATTTATGTAAGCTAAATATTATCTATGTACTTCGTGTGTCATCTGTTTATTTATTTGTTTCGCAACGGTGAGCTATATGTATACTTTCCCTAATGGGTGACCCTGATGTGTAGCTCATGTGCCTTAAAAATGATGTGTTCATTGGTTTAGTGAGCCATGTACATCTGTAGTGCTGGCTTTGTCTATAATGTTTTGATGGTAAAGATTGGCTCATGCCACCACATACTCATTTAATAATTTTTGTTTGCCTTTTCCATTTCTTAACTTCAGGAATACCAAGTTGTGATGCTTGGCTTGGCTACAAAAGAGGAGAGTGCAAGGATCATTCAGCTAAAGAGCGTGGTAAGGGCCGTTTGCTAGTTCATCACTTCACTGCCCGGTAACTTAGTGTATACTTTAATATGTAGTACTATTTGTCTGGGGGTGTTGAAATGGGTCTACAAGGATACAATTAGCTTCAAAAGTTTGCCTTTATATATAAAGTCTATAAAACAATAACTGGTGGTCATCATAACAAGGTTCCGTCTTTCTTAAAATGTGGAATATGTTGTAGGAATGTGAAGACTTTAGTAGAGAGCACTGAACACAGTATTGCTGTCACAACCTTAACAAACTTGCACAGTAACAACTCTGCTGTAGGTATGTATGTAGCAGACAGTTAAACATATGCATGCTTCCACTTAACAGAATTCGAATATCCTTTTACTTTATGTTGATACTATGAGCCATGAGAAAGATTGATGAACCTTCCATCGAATGACAACACATTAACCCTGTAAGGAACTCCATCAAGCCATCTGGCCACTTATCAATTTGTCTAGGAAAGGCCACAATGACTGCTCACAAACCTTAAGTGGACTCACAGGCCGAATAAGGCGAACATAATATCATAAAAAGTGTGCACTGACTGGACGGTCACAATAATGCCCTTAAAAGTAAGAAGCACTGGAATACCAATATGTTTTTCCCAGGGCCTTAATTAAACAAGCAATGCAAAGAACCAAGCTTGGGGTCCTCTCAGAATGTAGTTTTTGCATGGTTTAACTGCACCTGGTAAAGAGAAATAAAAGCAAAGCATAGATATACATAATAAGAAGTGATTAGGAAAGCAATGTATAAACTTTATAAACACAACAAGCAGTCTATGTATACTATTCCTACAAGGCTGCACCTCCCTTGTGGTGCTTCTGTTGTATGTAGTTGAGTGGCGGTGCCTCGGGGGCGCTGTACACACACTCCCCGGCGATGAAGGTGTTGAGCACCTGTAGCGGGCCCCTGTCGGACACCAAGAGGAAGTCTGCATCGGAGCCGTAGTCCAGCGTGCCCTTGAGGTGGCTGAGGCCCATCACCTCCGCTGGATGGAGGGAGGCCGCCCTGATGCCCTCCACCAAGGTCACTCCTGCGGGAGGGTTGATTGATTATCTAGACAGCCTCGAAGCAAACCAAAGAAAATGATAAACAGAGAGAGATCCCCAACAGCTGCTGGCCCATAAAGAAAACCGTATTAAAGAGAGACTAAAAGATTTATCAAGACATAAGAGAAAAAGACCCTAGAAAGACACACCGAGATACTCTAAACAAAACAATGCATTCTCAAGGAAGAACAAAGTACCCAAGAGCAGCAGCACCTACCGGCTGCCTTGATGAAGTGGCGGACACAGTCATCCATGGTGGCGATGGAGCCGGCCAAGGTGTTGGTGCCCACCAGCTGGGCTCGCTTCCCCTCCACCTTCACCTGCATCTGTCCTATCAGGTGATTCCCGTCGCCCAGGCCCATGGCGGCCATCGCATCACTCACCAACACCAGACCTGAGGAGGAGGAAGGAAAGCCTTGCCAACCACTGAATTAAGCTGCCTCCTGAACTGTGGCCCAGACAGTCTGTGCCAGTGTTTATTATTGGTGCAAACAGTTATAGCAGGGCAGTTTTTACAATAAATTTGCTCTTGTGCTTTTGTGGCATTTTCCAGTTGAAAAAAACTATCTCCACTTGAAAAAAACATCATACTGCTTTGTTTTTCATCAAATCTTTTTCATTGTGTTTTTGTCGTCTTTATTAGCAATGAAAATCTGAGGCCCCTGTATGAGCAGTAGTGGTGTAGAAGTAGTAGAAATAGTGGCAGCAGCAGCATTGGTAGCAGGTGTTGTTGCTGCATAACAATATCTTATGATATCATAGAGATTATTATGGTCAGGTAAGTGAAAATATGAAAATGTTTGCTTGCTTTAGATTCCTTCTGGTCTGCAACACATCTCTCCTGTTATCTCCCCTCCCCTTACTTCATTTCCTTTCCACCCTGCTTATCAGTTGGCATTTCCTTCTCCTTTACCCTCAGTTAATCTCACAGCCCTTTGCTAGGAGAGTCAAGTGTCATTTGTGCTTGTGGTGGAGACGCCAACTCATAGTATTGAGGTGTAAAAGACTCCTTGTTCATAGTGTCAGAGACCTGCCAACTCAGGATATCCCCAGAAGGTCACAGCTGAATATCATTATGGAAAAAAGGTAAGTCATTCAGTGATTGTTTTTATATGGCCAAGCTGTGAGTACTGTGCCATGATTAATTTAAAGTACTTTTGCAGGGATTATATCTAGAGTACTCATGTAAATGCCTGCAGCTTTAAATTCAGCATTAGAAAACTTTACATGCATTAAAACTTACTGAGATGGTTAAACAAAATTTGGGATTATTTTTAAGCTCCAGGAACAGGGTATATAAGAAATGCATTATTGAACCAAACATTTTTTTTTTATGCAAGACACATTGTAGAAGGTCAGCTATATCAGCCTCTACTAATGTGGTGAGATGACGAAAGTTTGAATCATGTATAAGGCCAGCCATTTCATTTAGTCTGCACGATATATACACAACCAACCACACCAATCCTTACTTGAATATTGGATTAAAACCAAGTCAAACGATACATAAGGGCAAAGCATTTCTAACCTTTAGGGTGAGTGCGGTGGGCAATCCTGAGGGCCGCTGGGTGGGTGTGTATTCCGTCTGCAATGATTCCGTAGTGAACTGGCCGGTTGATGCGCTGGCTGGTCAGGAGCCCCACCAAGCCAGGGTCACGGTGGTGGAACTGTGATAATGAACTTTGTGACAGGATTGTGAGATGAGAGGGTGAGAGAAGAGAGTAGAATCCGAAAGAAGGGAATGGTAATGTTAAAGCCAAAAGAGAGAGAAAGAAAGGGTAGGAGAGGAGAGAAGAGGAAGAAATGAGAGAGAGGAAGAGAACGAGAGAAAGAGAAGGATAAAAAAGGGGAGAGAGGAGAATTCGAGAGTGGGGAATGATAATGCTGAATCCAAAAGAGAGAGAGAGAGGGAAATGAAGCAGAAGAAATGAGAAAGGGAGAGAAAGGAAATAAAAAAAAGAGAAAAAAGTAGAATCCGAGAGTGGGGTGAATGAGTAATGAGTATAAATGAGCTATTAAGGCTAGTGTGAGGATTGTACAATTAATAGCTGTGCGATGGGTGATGGATAGAATGTTTGCCTAGTATTCTCTGTGTTCAAAAGCAGACTTGGGTATACTTGATTTATTTTCAGTGCAATGGGTGTGAGATAGAATGTTTGCCTAGTATTCTCTGTGTTCAAAAGCAGACTTGGGTATACTTGATTTATTTTCAGTGCAATGGGTGTGAGATAGAATGTTTGGCTAGTATACTCTGTGTTCAAAAGCAGACTTGGGTATACTTGATTTATTTTCAGTGCAATGGGTGTGAGATAGAATTTTTGGCTAGTATTCTCTGTGTTCAAAAGCAGACTTGGGTATACTTGATTTATTTTCAGTGCAATGGGTGTGAGATAGAATGTTTGCCTAGTATCCTCTGTGTTCAAAAGCAGACTTGGGTATACTTGATTTATTTTCAGTGCAATGGGTGTGAGATAGAATGTTTGCCTAGTATTCTCTGTGTTCAAAAGCAGACTTGGGTATACTTGATTTATTTTCAGTGCAATGGGTGTGAGATAGAATGTTTGCCTAGTATCCTCTGTGTTCAAAAGCAGACTTGGGTATACTTGATTTATTTTCAGTGCAATGGGTGTGAGATAGAATGTTTGCCTAGTATCCTCTGTGTTCAAAAGCAGACTTGGGTGTATTTGATTTATTTCGATATTTAACCCGGTAGCAGCGACGGGCCAAATTTGTGCCATGATATAAACCCCCCAAATTAGCTGAGGCATAAACTGATCACAAATGCTTTGATACATATTATGAAATGGTTTGTGTGAGTGATGATTTTATCTCATTTTTCTCGCTTAGAGGGACCATTAAGAAACATGATCCCCATTGCTACCAGGTTAAGCAGCAAAAATGGGACATGAAAAAAATAATTATGGCACACTGGAGACTGGGACTGCAAAATATGGGAAGACTAGTATTGGAGCAGCAGAGTGGGACGGCAATATATAGGAAGGAGTGCAAAATTGGATGACTAGGAAATAAGCTAGAGAAAATTAATGTTTGAAAATTTGTAAGCAAGGGAAGTGAGTTTGACGAGCCTGTCCACGTGATGTCCTTGTCCGTCTGTCTCCCTGTACTCACCGGCAGCATGGCATTGAACAGGTGGGTGATGAAGGAGGCGCCGTGGTTGACTGCTGCCTCACCGTCCTCAAGGTTACCATTAGAATGTCCTGAAGGGATGAAAAAAGGACTTAGGGCAACCATAGAGAACTTTTGATGCTTGTCAATTTGCTCAACTTATGTATGCAGCAAACAAAACATATGACTTCTATACTAAAGAAAACAACTCGGAGGGGAAAAAAAGTCTTAGTACTGCACCTACAAAAGCAAATAGAAGTGGTCAGAAGAGAGATCAGTTTCAGATGGAGAGGTGACTTGATACTTGTTGAGATATTAATATAACAATAGACAAGAAGTTCCTGTCCTCCCTGTACTGTTCTGAACTGGGTAAGGCATAGAAGAAGGACGCAAACTCACCCACAGAAACCTTTATGCCCAGGCTGGCCAAGTGTCGAATAGCCTCCAAGGCCCCGGGCAGCTCAGGGGCAATAGTTACCAGAGCAGCGTTGTTCAGGTTGCCATATGTATTGTGCAGCTTCTCCACTCCCTGAGGATGAACGGAAGTGGAATGGAAGTGGAACTGAAGTATGTACTATATTGATGTAGGTGAGCCATAGATAAATTGGTAAAGTATAGAAATTATGGTTCACCGAAAATAGTGAAAGGATTACTGGAAGTTTGTGGGTCTCTGTGAACTGTGCACCTTCTCAACTGCCTGTGGGTGAGGGAGTAGAAATGACTGAGTATTAGCTGAAAATTTGAAAGCTGTGTTTGTGTGGACTGTGAAATCACTTAATGCACGAGGTTAAGTTGCAAAGGCTATCCCCCAAAACCACATCGGATTGGAAGACGAATACGATATCCTAGGTATTTTTTCCTTTGCTGTAGCCTTCAGATTGTCTCCATGTAAAAAGAACTATGGTACTGACCTCCACCTTCTGGATGTACTGCACGGGGTGGGCACCTTTCTTCTCGGGGCTTATGAAGGGCCCCTCCAGGTGAACCCCTAAGATGCCGGCCCCTTCCTTCCCGCCAGGTGTTCTTTTGAGCTTGGGCAACACCTGTAGTGGAGAATATTTTATTACATGATGGTTCAGACTTCAGACAGAACCTGGCAAGAATATACAAGAACAGACCAACTATTATCACAGAACAGGAAAAATATTAATCCAGAAAGCATGTGTACTGCCTAAAATATACAATAACAGCCCAACTTTTATCGCACATCAAGAGGAAAATCAATCAGGAGCATGTGTACTGCCTAAAATATACAATAACAGCCCAACTTTTATTGCACAACAAGAGGAAAATCAATCGGGAAAGCGTGCACACAGGTTACCACTGTGCCAATCTATAGCTTTCTTAAATCAAGTTTTGGACCAATGAACTGCAACATAACAAACTTATAATGAGAAAACCATCCCCCAACACCAGTCAGCAAAATGTTAGATACCCTATAAGATCTCCCTTCACATGCCCACTCTGGCCTCCTGTTAAGCATGTCGCCTCAGTTCTCACCTCATGATACACAGCGCTGGGAGAGGTAACGAGAGTGGGGCAAAAGGACGTCACCCCAGTAGACAGTAAGCCCTTGGACACGACAGCCATGGCCTCCTCCAGCTTCCCCACATCAGAGGAGAAGTCATAGCCAAACCCTCCTGCAACATGTACATATAGCAGTCATGATATCTAATTGTGCCCATATTTCGGGGCTCACACACCCACATTAGATAAGGCTTTTGTAGAGGCTGTATAAGTATTTCCATGGGTAGTTTTATGACCCTAGTGATAGTTTGACAAGTCTTCTACGCCACAAACATGAAAAACGCTCATGAGAACCCGACTAACCTCCTTTATGACCTCTGGAAATAAATGTCGTGAGTTGAAAGCATCTGAGAAAGCGAACCTCACTGCGAATTAACCTTCCCACAAAACACATCCACAATCTCACCATTAATTTGTATGTCTATGAAGCCGGGGCAGATCAGCGCATCATGGCAGTCCACCGTCAGGTCAGCCCGCACCCGCTCCTCAAAGAACAGCGGCTCTGGGTTGAGGATGCGGCCCCCTCGCACCCAAAAGTCATCTCTCACAATGGCTCCGTCTCGTACCAGCCGGCAATTCTTGAACTGGATGATCTTGGAGGGTGCGATGGAGGGCATGGTGAGGGTTCAGGGCTGTGGGGGGAGTGGGAGAGTGAGGTTAGAGAGAGAATTTGGTGCTCTGTCCTATGCTTTATCTCTTTATTTATTTTATTTATTTTTGCTTCTTTTGTGCTTGATTTAGTTTGTCATCTTGTATGGATGCTTCAAGAAGATTTTTTTTAATGCTGTGATATATGGTAGTTTAACTTTTTGACACGATATAATAACATCTTCTTTATGATTTTACATTGGTATGAATTATAAGGTCTCGTATGAAAATAACATACACTGCCATTTTTGCTTTTAATCTGAATTAGAGCAATACGCTTCACTGAAACCATTTCCAGTGACTTTATAATGTAGAGGAACCTCTTATCCCGATTAGAGGGAGCAGTTTTATCAATATATGTACTATTAACTATTGTGATTAAGAAATCTTTATAGTTTCTTCCTCCACTCCCTGAAGCTTCTGTAGACAGGCAAGATAAGATACTGTTATCAAAATTACTGATAATTAGGCATTAGTACTATATTACAGGAAACAATTATCCGAGAAACTGCTATAGCTGTCACCACTAATGGAAACAATTAGGGTCGTATTTTAAAACATTTCGTCGCCCAAGTTCACATATTTGACAAGGCTTTCGTAGGAGCTGTAGGCCTTTCCAGGGGTAGTTTTATGACCCTGGTGGTAGTTTGACCCTTCTTCTGTGCTATGAACCTTAAAAAAGACTCATGAAAACCCGATTGATCCCTTCTTTGACCTTTAAAAATGGTTGATGTGAGAAGCGATGGTGTCTTAAAATATGGCCCTTAGTCTCACTAGTGCTAACAATGATGCTTTCAGTGGTATGTAGGTCAGGCAGCAGCAAACTATCTCTTCAAAAAGTACTTCATCATCAAACCTCCATTACCTAGAATAAGCACCAATTAGCACTTTTAATGCCATATCAGCACTTAAAACAGCCCCAAATTCCTTAATATCCACGAATCCTTGAATAAAAACTCGTAAAACCAAATACCCATAACCTAGATGTCACAACCACCATTTAACACATTTACCAGCACATCAGAACTAAAAACGTCCCTAAAATCCTAAATATCCACAAGTCTATGATAAATAAAACTCGTAAAACCGAACACCCATAACCCCAAACTGTCCTCATCCATCACCCACTCCACTCATCCATCACACAGGATTATAAACGTCAAATTTATCCACTTACGTAACAATAATCCCACGTACGTCAGCTCAGCATCACTCTCTTAGCACTACTCCTAGCAACGTACTTATATGTCCTTCACTATCAGCTGCAAGGCGGTCAATGACTCCTTACATCCAACATATTTGTATCCCTTGATCAACAGAGGGTAGCAGAAAGGCGGATGCTGATATATACTGCTTCTTCCTCTTCTTTTGGCTTTTATGGCTCTATATCGCTTCGTAGGTCCTCCTCTTGGTTGTTTCTCCCATTTATTATCATCATCTCTATTATTATTACTACGCACCACTATAGTTTTCATTCATTAAGATTGACGGATGCTGATGCTGATGATGATCCTGCATTGTGGAAAGGATAGTATTTTTGTCCTTCCAACGGTGCTATTATTTTGCTCTTTCCTTATACTTTAACAATCTATTCAATATTGTCTAATAGAACATTTTGCTTATATATGCTTCTTCTTCCTTTTCCTCTTATTTTGACTTTTATGGCTCTGTATCGCTTCATAGGTCCTCCTCCTCTTGGTTTTCTCTCTCATTTATTTTATTTGCATCCCTTTCCTTTTCCTTTAACAATCTACTCAACATTGTCTGATAGTTAAAACATTTTGCCATTATCATATGAGTCGAAGAAAGTATAACAGTGGGTCGATTGCTTTGAAACAGTATTGGGAGGTGTTCCAAGCTTGCCTTCACGTCTTTAAAATGATGTGTATATGGCTTAAATGTAATTAAATATTTGTCTGCAGGTAGATTGTTAAGTGGTTTGTGAGGCCGGCTTACATGTGCAAATAAATGAATACATAATTAAATAAGCCGAGCTGATTGAAGAGAGGGGTGCATTATATCTTTATTGTGTATTTGACGTATTCACTGTCCAAGAAATATAAGAATGGATGTTGTAAATTCGTGAAAAAGATAAATAAAGGTGTGGGGGGCCAAGGTCACATGGTACATTATAGTGAGGAAAGATGAATACTGCAACGCCAATGAAAAGCGAAGTCTGTGAATGAGCAGAATAGAAAATCAAGAGGAGGAAGACCCATTAATAAGCGATACACGTCAAAAGAAGAAGACAGGAGGAGGAAGGGAAGGGTTGGCAGCCCTGCGCGTCATTGTTTACATCACACAGCTGACTCAACGCATCCGGGAGCTCGCACTTTTCGTAGGTTTTCCGTCTTTTACGTAGCACTTAACGCCTTACGGACTATTTTTACGATAAACCTGACTCATTACGCACATTCTGATCCAGGAGTGTGCGGGGCTTAAGTGTACACAGCGCGGAAAGAAGGGAAACAAAAACAGGTTCTTGCACCACGTCGACCCATGACAGTTTGGCAGCCGTGATTAAGTGCTCGAGTGGTCTCCCTTCCTGCCCCGCGTGGGTGTTCCTCCTCGTGCTAGGGATATGTTGTATATTAACGTGGTGCCTTACCATGCATTTCTAGGGGTGTAAGTTTCATATTGCTCACAAATAATCTTATCTTGTCACCTTTGATAAGGGCGGAAACAGGTGCAATGGTGCCCCCCCCCCCCCCTCCCCCGTTTCGCGGTGCCTTTGGAAGTCACATGGCTCATTGAGGGGCCCTACAAACACTACTTAATTTGTTTTCTGCGTCTAGACTCTTGACTATCATTTCCTGTCAGGTGTGGTTGTCGTCTCTGCACCCTGAATAGAGGTAACCTCAAAGTTTTAATACTTGTATGGGCCTCCACCAAGGGCCCTCCATGTCATGTGTGACTATTGGTGCTGAGTTACAGTATCTGTCCTGACTAAGTCTCCAGGCATGGTGTGGTGTACACACTTGGTTACCTGTGTGTGTTAACAGACAAACATGCAGAATGACACCCAGAACAAACAAAAAAACATTAAACCTCCAGATTTATGTCCAATTCGAGATGGCTGACAACTGATTGCTGTAAGACAGCCAATGTGTCTGAGCAATTGCTTAGTGTTACTGGTTAATATTGGCTATATTAACACATCCACATCTTGCTTCCTGATTCAAGAAGTACTCCTGTGTTGTTATACATGTCTTCTACTAACCTTCAAACCTCTTGGAAAACCATAGGAAAGAGTTTAAAGATCAAAACCTTGCAATGTCTTCTGACAGACCTCACTTGGTCAGCACACTGACCCATGCTGGGCATGGAAAAGGGAAAAGAAAATGGACCTGGCATGATGACATAGGTGAAGTGTTTGGTCACCCCTAGAGTGCACGAGTCCCAAGTTTGATTGATGTAATTTCCATATTTGTGTTTCTTCGTGTGCGTAACTGTTGACTTTGAGAATATGTTGAATGATACATACATTATTTTTGATGAAATGTATGTACATCAGTTTGATGTACTAGTTGTACAAGACCAAGCTTTTACTTGTTGTTTACAGTTTTCATTGTGTCCTGCATCTCCATCTGTTGATCTTTTTGGTATCACTGAGTAATATATGTAATTGTGAATTGTGCGAGGCCATTGTACTGTTGGCTGCACTGAATACTACAGATCTTGGAACCTTTTTTTTAAATCAGAAAATTTGCTATCAAAGATTTTTTTATTCACAGCTATCTCTATAAATTTAGATGTATATATAAATTTTAAGTAGGAGGCATCTTAATAGATGATATTTTTCTTTCCCATAATTTAAGTGAAAGAGTGCACCTTATTACCTGCATATTAAAAAGAAACTTTGAATATACCTTAAAAAGTGTGAGTACACTGTTTTGAAACAGCACATCTAATACACATCACTTCAGATCGGGATTCTCATCATTACACAGCACCGGCAGGCCTTCCCTCACTCCATATGCATGGTGAGCAAGATGCTATGATCTTATGGTCTCCTAACACCCAGCACGACCCTTTACCACTGGCTGGTATGATGGGCAATGGCTTTGTTATGCTCCTTTCTATAATTCATAATTTTATTGCATCCATTTTCTTTATAGATTATTTGCTTGTGAAATCAAAGTTCTATGTATTCCAATTCTATTTTTTCACTTTATTCTTCATCCAAGTACTGATGTGTAGTGTTTTATAGATGAAGTTCTGAAGCATAAATCAAGGTTTATGAATTGAGATCCTTTCATATATTATGAAAAATGGGAACATGACAAGAATGATAATAGTGTAGTAAAGATGAGGATAATGCCAACAGAGTAGTACAGATGATAAATATAGATAGGATGCTGTCAACAGTTAACTCTGCTCTCTTTTGACACAGAACTTTAACCTTTGGGTTGCTGCAAAGTTGTCAGGGCATCTAAAACCAAAGCTCTCTTGACAGATAGTGAAGTTGGAAAGGCTGAGAAAGCTGAAAGGAAAAGAACACAGACTTTTGAGGATCAAGTTTGGAAGTCACTCGTTCTCAAGACTTTAGTTATGATGGTGATAATAATCTCCTCTGTATTGGGTTGCAGTGTGGTGTGGCGGGGGATTCTTTGGGAGGGACAGGCTGGGAAGATGTACACACTGGCAGCACATTGATATCTGCATATGATTTTCAAAGCATTTATACCCATCATGAATTTTTCTCATAAAATTTGAACACCTAGGAGAAGAAAGAACAACACTTGTGCTCCCAGGAAAAAAGAAGTCAACTAAAATTTGTCCAATAAATAGCATATACCGTACACATAAATTTCAGGAGTACGTCTATAGTTTTAAGTTTGAAAATAATGAACCAGATCTCCTCAGCCTGTCATTTGGGAAGTCTGCCTTTGCCTTGCATCTTCTTTTTCTTCCTTGCTCTTCAAGGGATGGATGATTGCATATTTAGCAATCGTTTAGCCAAGTTTGGATTTTTTCTTATCAGTAAAATGGGTTCATAGTGTGTATACTTGTTTATTTACTTGATAAGGAATGATTCAAGTGGACTAACTATAGACTGATCATGTTTGAGTTTGATTCAGGAGTGTTTAACTCTCCAATGGGACTTATAATAATAGTTTGAGATAACTGTCATGCATTTTACTGTAAAATTAATACCGTGTTACAGGACTACTCGGCTATTAACATGATGGAATACACCAGAAGTACAATTTTTATCTTTGTGTAGTTGCTGGTAGAGAATCTCACGGGAATACTAACATCTTTGTTTTAGGGATTGTAGAACAGTGAGATGGCATCCTTGAGAAAGTTTGGTAATTTTTTTTAGTCTGAAGCTATGTTGTTGAATGTGTATACAGCATGATGAACCTTGCAGAGAAGCCTTGTTTTGAGGTAATGTGTGTGTGCTTTACATCCTTCTCTGTGTGTTGTGCTGCTGCATGAAGGTTTGTGTACGGATTGGCTGTCAGGAATTATTTTTTTTCCTGTATAATTTTCCTTTGACCTCTAGATGCAATATTTAGAGGAAGGCTGCCATCTTAACTTCAGGTGCATGACTGGTTTTAAGAGTACTCTATTAGACAAAATCTGTTTCAGGGTAAAGAAGCTGATGAAGGATCTAAAGTATAAGGTGACCCATTTTCTAGTTATATTTTTCACCTATACAGTCCCATAAATATGAATCCTTGGTAGGCTGTGTGAAGCTTTTACATTGCTCTGTCTGAAATCTTCATATTCACTGTTGATTTGCATTCTCTTACTGTAACGTTGTGCAGAAAATATATTACTTCTTTGGCTTCTATGCTTGCTTTTGAAATAGAAAAAATACGTTACCTTGATGGTGTATCAACAATTTTTCTTAACTTAATTTATGTACAGTCGGTATAACAAGTCATGGCCATTACAGACCTCGACGGCTCAGGACCACCAAGTATTATGATGCATGCAGCTGCCGACGCAGATTTTGAGGCAGACGAGTCCCAGTACCTCCTCTCAGACACCGACACAGAGACCCGCAACTTCAGGATGACGGGCTCACAGAGGCTCTGTTGCCTCTCCTACTGTGTGCGGAACTGTTTGTCCCGGTATGTTATTGTGTGTATGTGTTTGTGTGCCTGTGTGTGTAGTACCATAATGAGTGCTGGAATGACAGACATCCTAACATCACACTCAAAGTTTAAGGATAGACGGACAGCAAATAAAGAGCAACAAAAGCGACAAATAAAATCTAGTTTTTTTTTTTCTACACTTTCTTTTTGTTGCCCTTGAGCTGCTTCCTTTGTGTAAAAACAACACTTTTAGCCATCCCCCAAGCCAGCCATTATGTGAGTTCACCTTCTTTGGGCATACTATTAATATATAAACTAATGATAGAGGAAAGTAAAGGACCAATCAGATGAATTAAGAGTCACTCAGTCAGTCGGTCATTTGTTTAATAGATCAGTGAGAAAATGGAGAGAGTACTTGGGTGTTGTAATGTTGTAGCTCATAAACCTAATCTCCCCGTCCCTTCCAGGCTCTGTGAAGGTCTAGTCAACTGCTGCACGCGTCGCCGCCAGCTCGCAGCACGCTCGGTCCGAGTCGGCCACCCAACCGTCGAGAAGTTCCCTCCCAACGTAATACGAAATCAAAAGTATAATTTCCTCACCTTTATTCCAATGGTGAGACTCCAGGCTTTGGTGTTTGACTTCAGGCTTACTCTAGTCTTGTTAGTTTATGTTTAGTAATGTTTATTTATTCGTGTTCGATTATTTTGGATGTATTTTTTCTTGTTCTATTGTTTTGTTTATTAGGTTTATTTATTCTATGATTTTGGGGGTAGAATAATGTGTATCCTTAATGCCTTTCGAATACTTGTGAGATTTCTAAAGTGTTTTCTATCTTTTTTCAAGAGTTACTGCATTATTTCTTATTTATATGTTAACTTACACATTTCCAGTACAGTGATATGCCTATGTGATTATCTTACTGACTCCTCTGTGATCATACTTCAGAGACAAGCAGGAGTTATTCATCTTAAAAGGATCATAAAGCCATCAGCATCATCATAGTTTTTGTGTTCTTGCAGGCATTATTCGAGCAGTTCAAGATGTTCCTGAACCTGTACTTCTTAGTCATGGCCACGTCACAGTTCATCCCGGAGCTTCGGATTGGCTACCTCTACACCTACTGGGGACCCCTGGTGAGTGGCTGGGTTGTGGGTGGTTGCTTTATCCTCAGCCTACTCATCATATACTTCATAACATTACTACATTATTTATATCATCACTCTGGGTTGTGGGTGGCTGTTTTATCTGGACCTACTCATCATATACTTCATCATCACTCTGTTACATTATTACTGTCATCATCACAAGTGGAAACATATGATAATAGGCAGGAATATCACTTCTTAAAATGGAGGGGCTTCGTGGTGCAGTGGTTAGCACTCTCAGCTCACAACCGAAAGAGCCTGGGTTCAATTCCCAGGTGGAGTGGAAAAATTTGGGCGGCTTTTCCAATACCCTATGCCCCTGTCCACCCAGCAGTGAACGGGTACCAGGTAATAATTGGGGATTGTGTCCCATCTCCTGGGATCTGTTCCCTTCTCCTATAATTACCTCCCCTTCTGTCTCTCTCCGGCATATGACCACAGATGTTGCGCTGACTAAACGAAACTCCAAACTTTCTTAAAATGGACTTCACTTAATGTTACACACCACTGAAATATGACCTTTAGGCTGACTCACAATAGATCATTCAGTAAAGTTAATAGTAGCAGAGGTTTGTGTAGCCAGATGATAAGTAGCACTCCAAACAGACCTTGCAACTTTTCACCATTATAAAGTAGTTGAGGTTTGTGTAGCTAGATGATAAGTAGCACTCCAAACAGACCTTGCAACTTTTCACCATTATAAAGTAGTTGAGGTTTGTGTAGCTGTATGGTAAGGAACACTCCAAACAGTACCCAGGTTAGGCTTTCAGATAGGGGATATTAACTCTGTTCCCTTTACCCTAAAAACTAGTGCCGCTATGTAATGTAGTGTTATAGGTACTAGGTCCTGGTGTAACATGTGTCTGTGTAAATAAAATAAAATAAAAACATCTTGTAATCCTTCACCAGGGGTTCGTCATCATGGTAACAATGATCCGCGAGGCCATTGATGACATACGTCGGCGGCAGCGAGACAATGAGGTCAACCAACAGAAGTATGAGAAGATGACGGCTCACGGAGGGCAGCGCACCGTCACCAGCGCCAACATCAGAGTCGGGGACCTCATATTCGTGGAGAAGGTGAGGCTCTTTGTCATGCTGCAGTCTTGGAGAGGTTGTAGTTTCTTTCTTCATTTCTTGTGAGTTGTTTATTTGCTTTCTTTCTGACATCTGGAGTTTAATTTTCTTCCTCTAAGTATTTGTAACTCGAAGGATTTTGTTGTATTTTTGTCACTGTTGAGGTTTCTTCTTTAGTCTCCTCTTGAATGATTTCTTATTTCTTTTACACCTGTAGCTCAATTTTCTTCCTTACTTAATTCTTGGAGAGAGTAAGTTTTCTTCTTCTGTATCCTTATAGCTACGTTCTCTGTTGACATGTAGGTTAACTTTCTTCCTTGAAATATCTGTAATTCTATTTTGTCATCTCGAGGTTTCTTCTGTATTTTTTTCAGACATCTACAGCTTTAGTTTCTTACTTTAAACTCATGTAATTCTATTTTCTCACGTATTATTCATCGATAGGTTTAATTTTCTCTAAACATCTCCCATAGTTTTCGTTTTTAAACATTAGTAGCTTTATTTCCTTCTTTTGAACATCCATAACTATTTTGTCTCTGTTTCTGGCACTCCTCACGCTCATGGCTTTCCTCCAGGACCAGCGAGTGCCAGCGGATGTAGTCTTCCTACGCACCACAGAGGCGAGTGGCACCTGCTTCATCCGCACGGACCAGCTGGACGGTGAGACAGACTGGAAGCTGCGTCTTGCTGTGCCCGTCACCCAGAAGCTGGAGACGAACGAGGAACTCTTCTCCATGGATGCCACGGTGTATGCGGAGAAGCCCCAGAAGGACATACACAACTTCATAGGGACGTTCACTAAGGTAATGGTCTCCTTGTTGTCTCTATTCATTCATGTAGTCAGTGCATCCTCTTATGAAACTTGTAACCTAGTATTCATAGCCTTTATTTCTTTAGTTTTCTGTGTTCATGATTTGAGTCCTCTTTTTATCTCCTCTATTCTTTCTCATAGCTTAGTCAGTGCCAGATTCTATGGAACTTGTAACCTAGAATTCTCAGCCTTTATTTCTTTAGTTTTCTGTGTTCATTATTTGAGTCCTCTTTTTATCTTCTCTATTCTTTCACAGAGCTTAGTCAATGCCAGATTTTATGGAACTTGTAACCTAGAATTCTCAGCCTTTATTTCTTTAGTTTTCTGTGTTCATGATTTGAGTCCTCTTTTTATCTTCTCTCTTCTTTCACAGAGCATAGTCAGTGCCAGATTCTATGGAACTTGTAACCTAGAATTCTCAGCCTTTATTTCTTTAGTTTTCTGTGTTCATGATTTGAATCCTCTTTTTATCTCCTCTATTCTTTCTCATAGCTTAGTCAGTGCAAGCTTTAATGTAACTTGTAATCTAGTATTCACAGCCTTAATTGTTTCCATTTTTCTAGTATCCATGTTTTGGTGTCAATATCTTTTTTTATCTCCTCTATTCATTCACGTAGTCAGTCAGTACCAGCATTTATGGAACGTGTAAACCAATATTCTTAGCTTTAATTTTGTTTATTTTTTTATTCTCCATGTGTTACTGTTACTATCCATTCCTCATAAACCATATCATCTGCCATTATTCCAATCCATGTAGAATTTCAGAAGTTAGATCACCTTTTTAATCTAGTCTTCACATTGGTGGCTTTCTTTCTATGACTACTCTCAACTTGTCCCTATAAAATAATCTCTCCTGTACAGCATGACACGTCGACGGAGGAATCCCTGTGCGTGGAGAACACCGTGTGGGCGGGGTCAGTGGTGGCGTCGGGCAGGCTCCTGGGGCTGGTCATCTACACCGGTTGTGAGACTCGCGCCGTCATGAACAATGCTGCGCCGAGGTCGAAGGTCGGACTCCTTGACCTTGAGATTAACAACTTAACGAAGGTGGGCTGATGAGGGACTGATATTTCCTTTTGTTTTTTGGATGGAAGCAACATATAAGGGCTTGAATTGATCTTTTTTATGCAGTAGATTTTTATATGTAACCGGAAATGGGTCTCTTTGTTTTTATTTCCTTTTGTGAATATATTTTAAGACCCATGAAGTGTTTAGATTAAGTAATGAAGTATATGGTGATAATGGTAATATGTAGTGTATAAGTGTTTTTGGGGGGAAGTATGAGATAATGATAGTGATAATAATGACCGGCTTTTGTTATTCTTCAGCTGTTGTTCGTGGCGGTGCTGGGCCTGACCGTGGTGATGATGTGCCTCAAGGGTTTCAGCGGCCCCTGGTACCGCTACTTCTTCCGCTTCATGCTGCTCTTCTCCTACATCATTCCCATCAGGTGAGGAGGACGCACGTCTTTATCTCTCATCACTTCCTCACCTACTAACACATTACCAGAATAAGAGAGTTGAGAAAGGTTCCTAATATGCAGAGAATGACGGTGTGTTTGATTGATAAGAACATGGTTGAGAAGTAGATAAGGTGGAAAGACAGACATAATTTTCCCAGTCTGCTAATCAGTCTGTATGTAGGGAAGGTATAGAAATCTTTGTCCTAGGAATAGATGACTTAGAAAAGAAACAGGAATAGGGATGACTGAGAACACTTCCCCAGCTTGTGAGTCAATTTGGATGTAAGGAAGAAATGTATAGAAAGCCTTGTCCCAGAAATAGACCAGTTACAAAAAACAATAGGAATAGAAATGACTGAGAACCATTCCCCAGTCTGCGAGTCAACCTGGATGTGAAAAGTCTTGTCCCAGAAATAGACCAGTTACACAAATATAGGAATAGAAATAACTGAAAACCCTTCCCCAGTCTGCGAGTCAACCTGGATGTCGGGAAGGCCTTCTACTCGTGGGTGATCCACCGTGACAAGGAGATGCAGGGCACAGTGGTCCGCTCCACCACCATCCCCGAGGAGCTGGGCCGCATCACCTACCTGCTCACCGACAAGACTGGCACCCTCACCCAGAATGAGATGGTCTTCAAGATTCTCCACCTTGGCACCGTGGCTTATGGGACTGACACTTTCGATGAGGTGAGGTGATGGTCCCAAACTGTCTGTCTTATCAATATTTCTGTGTCTCTTTTCATGTTTGTTTCCCACTCCATAGTTGTCTTTGTATGTCTTAATCTTTATCTCCTCTGCCTGTTTACTGTGCTTCTTTTTGTTCTTTTCTTTTTCCTATATTTTTGTGTCAATTTCAATGTTAACTTCACCATCAAGACACTGTTGGAGCTGAATTTGATCAATGTCTTTTTATTTTTTATTTTTTATGGAGTAGTGTGTTACTGCCATTTCTATATTACTTTAATTTGTGTCCTATACTTAAAAAGATATTCTAAACCCTTTCTTTAAGCTGTATTCTTTCCCCTGCCTTTATCTTTATCTTTTCCTATGCCCCTGTCAGTGTATCTTCTCTAAATAGTCTACTAACCTAAGTCTCCACCCACCCACAGGTCTCGGCACACGTGTCCACCTTCTTCGGCAAGGACAGCAGCAGCAGCAGCAGCCAGGGAGCCACGGCCACACCCACACGCATGCGCAGGACAGTGGTGACACGTGTGGGGGAGGCTGTAAAGGCCATCGCGCTGTGCCATAACGTGACACCGGTGTACGAGGAAGGCGTCAACCCTGCCTTAGAGGAGACTGAGGACATCCAGATCGCTCACAATGTTAACTACCAAGCCTCCAGCCCTGACGAGGTGAGGTTAGGTTAGGTTAGGCTACATTAGGACTTGGGTATTGGGAGAGTGGAGTTTAAGGGGTGTTTGGGAGTGGTTAAGATAAGAATGAATAAGGAACAAGTGGTCTTTTGGGAAGGCAGCATGGAGGAATAGGATAGACTTTGGGCAAGGTAAATAAAGTAGAAAGTTAACTCGCTGATGTCACAAATTCAAGAGGTGTGGGCCTGAACATACATTTCCTACAAGACATGGATAAAGGCTGTTAAGATAAAGAATAGTAAGTTTATCTGTGTGTGTGTTGCAGGTGTCACTGGTGCGCTGGACGGAGAGTGTTGGGCTGCCATTGGTGCATCGTGACCTGACCACTCTGACCTTACGAACACCCCAGGGCAAGATGCTCACCTATACTGTGCTCCAGATCTTCCCTTTCACCTCGGAGTCCAAGAGGATGGGAATCATTGTTAGGGTGAGTGCTTCTAGGGGACTGGGAGATTGGAGGGAAGACTTTATGATACTGGAATTCAATCATTTAAACCCTTCAGACATTTAAGCTATTTTATGTTAATATGTGGACTTAAAATTATTTAGTACAGGTCTTGTGTCATCCCTCCTGATAAATCTTGTGAACCAGTTATTTTTCAGTATCAGTTTTGCTTCATTTTTTGCTGATAAATCTTTTCTAATTCTCTTACAGTGTCTTTCCTCCTGATAAATCATATGAACTTCTTTTGTTTTCATACTATTTTTCTTAACCCGGTAGCAGCGACGGGCCAAATTTGTGCCATGATATGAACCCCCCAAAATTGATGATACATAAACTGATCAGACATGCTTTGATATATATTATGAAATGGTTTGTATGAGTCATGATTTTTCCTCATTTTTCTCGCTTAGAGGGACCATTAAGAAACATGATCCCCGCTGATACTGGGTTAATATGACAACCTTTAGTATGGAGAGGATGTGTATTGAGAGTTTTATTTTTCTTAGAGCAACCGGAAGTTTAATATAGAGTTTATGTGTCTCGCTAGGAGGAGTCAACGGGGCAGGTGGTGCTGTACATGAAGGGCGCCGACACCGTGATGGCGTCCATGGTGGAGTACAATGACTGGCTGGAGGAGGAGTGCATCAACCTGGCGCAGAAGGGCCTCCGCACGCTGGTGGTGGCCCGCAAGGTGCTCACCACGGAACAGTACACTCACTTTGAGGTGCGTTGGTTTTTGGGGGGGGCTTATTGATCTAGTTTGTGTGCACTTGAGACTTATTTTAATGGCTGGTTTTAAATCCTAATGCTCAGTAATTAAATTTTTGAGTGTCTGTGCCTCATTATCTTACATCTGTTCTCTTTAGCAACAAGGAAATGATCATGCTAAAGTAAAATATAGACTTCTTCAGTAATAGTAAATTGATCTATGGATATCTTTACGTTAACCCTCTTTATGCAATAGTAAATAAATTCTGAATATCCACAATACATGGCAGACTTTCGTTTTTCCATTTATTATGCCCTTAAGCTGTTTCCATTGATGTAAAAAAAAAAATAATAATAAACAGAGGACATCACCATCCTTTACCTCCTTAATTGAGCATCCACAGTAGATTTAGTAAGTATCACCATCATCCTTCCCTTCCTTATCGCAGCAAATGTACAACGCGGCCAAACTGAGTGTGACGGAGCGAGGGAGTCGAGTGGCGGCGGTGGTGGAGACGCTGGAGTGTGACCTGGAGCTGCTGTGCCTGACGGGGGTGGAGGACAAGCTACAGACCAATGTTAAGCAGACTCTGGAGGTGCTGAGGAACGCTGGCATGAAGGTAGGGAAGAGGGGGAAGGGAGAGAAACAGAAGATAGACAGACAGAGACAGTTGGACAGACACAGACAGATGGACAAACAGGCAGACAGAAGGGGAGATGGACACACAGACAGAGGAGGGGCAGATGGACAGACAAGCAAAGAGACAAATTGACAGAGAGACAGGCAGACAGATAGACATGTAGATAAACAGGGAGACTGACTTAAAGTAAAATTGAGCGGACAAAGTATAAAATAAATCATAAAAGTGTTCTAGTGTTATTGTTTTATGTCACTCCCTACCACCATTAATCTGTTCCTCCTCCAGCATTTTACTTGTCTGTCTTTAATCATCTTCATTATGTTTCCTCCTCTCTTTGCTTATTTACCCTCACGCCTTTGTCCTTCCTTCCTCATCCACATCATACCTCACATAACAATCCCTTTCTCCCTTACACACCCACACTCAACCATCCCATCCTCCCTTACATACATCCTCTCGTACACTCTCTTAAACCTCATCCACCTTCACACACCCACAGATCTGGATGCTTACGGGTGACAAACTTGAGACAGCCACCTGCATCGCCAAGAGTTCCCGGCTCGTGTCCCCCAACCAGGGAATGCACATCATGGGTTCCCTGGGCTCGAGGCGGGAGGCTCATCTGGAACTCAATGCCCTCAGGAGGAAGAGTGACTCCGCCCTCATTATAAAGGTAAAGAGGAAAGCGTAGGTGAAAATTATGAGTTTGTGTGATGGAGAATTAAGCAACGAATTATGGGTTAGCAAAGAAAATAAGAATAAGGACCGAGATTGGATGATGAAGCTTACCATTTCTCGCGCCAGTGGTCTTTTTTTGTACCTCCTGTTTATTTGCCCCCTCGAACTATCTCCCTTGCTCTAGAAAAATGAATAGATAAATGAATAAAGTCCTTCATTTGTCTCTGTTCAGGGGGACGCCTTGGAGACCTGCCTTCAGTACTACGAGCACGAGCTGATGGACTTGGCGGTGCAGTGTCCGGTGGTGGTGGTGTGCAGGTGCTCCCCCACACAGGTACGCTGCTCACCTGGCCCCTCGTACCTGGGAAGATTGAGGTGTGAAAGTTTAGGAAAGAGTTAAGTGTATGAATTAGCTGGAAGTGTAAAGTGTAAGTAATTATTGGGAAAATTGTGAAGTGTATGTATTAGTTGAAGGTGTATAGGGTAAAAAAATTAGTTATGGAAATTATAAACTGCATGAATTGAATGAATGATGCGTAAAGAGTTGTAAAATGTGTTGGAAGTGTAAGTGTAAGTAATTATTGGGAAAACTGTGAAGTGTATGTATTAGTTGAAGGTGTATAGGGTAAAAAAATTAGTTATGGAAAGTATTAACTGCATGAATTGAATGAAGGATGTGTAAGGAGGTGTAAAATGTGAATAATAGTGGGATTGTAAAGTTAAAAGCTGAAGTAAGATGCAGGAACTTTTAACTTTAACCAAGACAGCCTCGTCATAATCCACTGGTCTCTAATATTACTTGACCTTGCTCAGCCACCTTCCTCTCATCCTCCCCCAGAAAGCAGCAGTTGTACGCCTGATCCAGCGACACACAGGGAAGCGCACAGCAGCGGTGGGCGATGGTGGGAATGATGTGTCCATGATCCAAGCGGCAGATGCAGGCATTGGCATCGTTGGCAAGGTGGGCAGGGCAGGGCAGGGCAGCTATATTCCTTTTAGTTAACTCCCATGACATACCAAAATACAGGGACATTTATTCTTAGTCTCACATTATTTAATAAACCGTAACGCTGCAATCCACTACACACCAAGTCTCACGTTCACCCTCAGGAAGGCAAGCAGGCATCACTGGCGGCCGACTTCAGCATCGAGCAGTTCCAGCACATCTCCCGCCTCTGCCTCGTTCATGGTCGCAACTCGTACAAGCGATCGGCAGCGCTGTCCCAGTTTGTCATGCACCGCGGCCTCATCATCTCCACCATGCAGGCCATCTTCTCCTCCATATTCTATTTCTCCAGCGTGGCGCTCTACCAAGGCTTCCTCATGGTTGGGTGAGCATTCATTTACCATTAACAAAATCTTTCAAGAACAACAGGAACAATGACAGCCAACACATCCCTCACATCATCATTATCTTGACACCATTCCATTAATGACAGCAATTAGCTCCTTAACTCCTTCCTTTCCCCACACAAATCAAGTATCTCCTTGCTAATGTGACAGAAATGAGCACTGAGGCCATGTGCAGCCGTAGCGTATGTGCCCAACTTTGTCTACTTACGCTAATATGAGACTCTTACATCCCTTCAACAAGAACAGCAACAATGACGGCCAACACAACCCTAGCAGCACCCCCGCCTTAACACTGTCTCTCCTCTCACAGCTATAGCATATGCTCAAAACTTTACTTACACTAATACAAGAGACCCATCCTTCCTTCAACAACAAGAGCAACAATGACAGCCAACACAAGCCTAGCAGCACCCTCGTCTTAACACCGTCTCTCCTCTCACAGCTATAGCATATGCTCCAAACTTTACTTACACTAATACAAGAGACCCATCCTTCCTTCAACAACAAGAGCAACAATGACAGCCAACACAAGCCTAGCAGCACCCTCGCTTTAACACCGTCTCACCTCTCACAGGTATGCTACGATCTACACCAATTTCCCTGTGTTCTCCCTCGTCCTGGATCACGACGTTTCCCCCACCATTGCCCTCACCTACCCTGAGCTGTACAAGGACCTCACCAAAGGGCGCTCCCTCTCCTACAAGACCTTCTTCGTGTGGGTGCTCATTAGTGTGTACCAAGGTGAGTGTGTGTGTGTACGTCATTCGGAGGTGGATCAAGGACTTTATGCTTCATCGACAACCCTCTTTCCCTGGACTGTCTTTCACCTCTTAAATTCTGACGGTGTTGCTTCCCTTTCCTTTTATTCTTTTCTTTTCCCCCCTTTTCTTTTATTGCTCTTTTCATCCTAACTGCTTTTAAGAACTTGGTAACTTCTTGCCTGCACCTCTCCCACTGCCTCGCTGCACATGATTTTCCATTCTAGCTGATCTATATGCTGTCCAGCTTCTCAATGCAAGAGTTGACTATTTGTATCTTCGTTCTTTCATCCCTTTCACTGACAAACTCTGGACAAAAGTTCCTTGATGTGTATTTCCTCCCTCATACAACTCGACCAAAATTTTCACCGTGACTAAAATGAAAAAAAGAGTCGGCATATTTCAGCTTTGAACTACAAGAAATAGACATCGAAACACACCAGTTCATCTCCATAACTTTCCTCTCTTGCATACTTAACCAACGCCCTGACTTTTCTTATGTACCGTATCAGTGCCTTGTCTCGCCTGACTATACCAAATTAGCTTAGCATACATATTAGGACAGAAAATGGACACAGAAACACACCACTTTGTCCCTCTTCCTCAGGCGGTGTGTTGATGTACGGTGCGATGCTGCTGTTTGAGGACGAGCTGATCCATGTTGTGAGCATCAGCTTCACGTCGCTCATCCTGACGGAGCTCCTGATGGTGGGCCTCACTGTGCGCACCTGGCATCCCCTTATGGTGGTGGCACAGTTCCTCTCCCTCGGCTTCTATGCGCTGTCAGTCATCTTCATGCACTACTTTGGTGAGCTATTTTCATCTGTACTTTTTATCGTATTTTTATTTTTGTTGTTTATTATTATTTCATTATTCTCTCTTCTTACCTGTTTACCCTCATCCAATCGTCATCCTTTCCTCATCCACATCATACCTCACACAACCATCCCTTTCTCCCTTACACACCCACAATCAACCATCCCATCCACTCTCTTAAGTCTCATTCACCCTTACACAACCTCAGATCTGGATGCTGTCCTCTGAATTTTTGTTGTTTTAATGTGTGGGTATTTTTTTGTGATGTGCTTTTTGTGTGTTCTGTTGTGTTTTATGTGTATGTTCTGTTGTGAGGTGTTTATTTTTTGTGTTCATTTATGTGTTCTACCTTCACTGGGTTAGTCATTCTACTGTAAGAAATCAGATGTTCACTGTTTCCCTTTTCCTTCCTAATGTACATACTTCTCTACCATTCTAACATCCCTTCCTCCCTTTTCTCCCTCCACCACCAGACTGGGAGTTCATCAAATCCAAGGACTTCTTCTGGAAGGTCCTCGTCATCACCCTCGTCTCCTCCCTGCCTCTGTACATCCTCAAGTTCCTGAGACGCAAGTTCACGCCACCAACCTACTCGAAGCTGGAGGAGCTGAACACCTTTGGAAGCTCAAGCCTCTCACAAAACCCTTGAGGAGGTTGTCAAGGTGTTGGAAGTCTGACTGATGACAGGGTGTATATAGGAAAGACACGGCACTGTTTGGAAGGGCTGGTTGACAGGGTGTACAGAGGTGTCAGAGTATGTGTGAGGAGTGAAGAAGACAGGATTGTAGAGTAGCGCATAAGAAGGACTGAGGTCTCATAGGGGCTTAGAAGGGAAGGAAGGAGGATGATGGGCAGTGGGTAGTATATTGAATGTGTGACAGAAGTGGTCTAGATTTGGTATAGTCGGGTGAGACAGAGCACTGGTATGGTACATAGGAAGAAGCCAGGGTGTTGGTTAAGTGCGCCAGAGAAGAAAAAGTATTTATTCTGTTTGTCTAAGAGATGTCCAGGGTATGCAAGGGAGAATGAGTGAGTGAAAGGTCGTAAAATATTCCTCCTACTAACTAAGCTGCCATGCGTAATTAGAAGTGAAGGAAGCGAGGCAAACTAATAAGAAATTGTGTGTCTTCCACCATTGTATCTAAATTTACGGAGATGGTGAAGTGCTGGTGATATAGGAGATAGAGGAGGTGTGAGAGGTGGGTAAACAGGGCATTTGAAGGGAAAAATATTGGTTGGAATTGGGAGATGAAATAAAAGAAAAAAAGGGGAATGTAAGGGGGGGAAAATTGGTGTCAGGATATGAAATAAAAGTAGATATTGTGAATGTGAAGGGAAATAAAATTGGTGTTGGGAGATTAAATAAAAGTATAAAAAGGGCATTTGAAGGGAAAAAGTGATTGGCATTGGGAGATGACATAAAGTGAAAAAGAGCATTTGAAAGGGAAAAACACTGGTATTAGGAGATTAAATAAAAGTAGAAATTGGAAATGTGAAGGGAAATAAAACTGGTGTTGGGAGATGAAATAAAGGTAAAAAAAGGGGCATTTGAAGGGAAATAAAATTGGTATTGGGAGATGAAATGAAAGTAAAAATTGGGAATATGAATGAGGATAAAATTAGTGTTGGGAAATGAGATAAAAGTGAATAAGGTATAAGTTATGTAGGAAATGGAAGAGTAAGTAAAAAAGTCTATCTTATAAGGGACATGTACAGGATAAAATTGGTACTACTGAGGGATAAAGGAGAACAGAGGTGCATATCAGACGTGTGATGATGTACGTAATGTGTATATTATTCACCGAGAGCTTTACGTTTAGCCTCTTGGGGTTAGGATAGGCAAGGTTGGGTGTTACCCGACCCAGCGGACTTGTTCATTGTGAAGTGCCTAGCGGTGGGGTGCCTTCGCATTCCCTATTTATAAACACACATCCCATCTATGGTAATAATCAAAATAGGGCTCGTTCTTTTCTCTCAAGCCTAGACATGTATTCTTCTGTAATCGGTGTTTTTTTAATGTAATTTTTGTAGTCCTAAGACGATATATGTCGACGTTAATTTCTTTTTCGGTAGTCATGGTGAAAATTCTGCTCCGTTTCATTGGGTTAGCTTTGGTAAGGGATGATCTTGGTCTAAGCTTCCCTGGTGTGCTGTGGAGGGGTGAAGGGGAGTGTGTTGTGGGGGTACACAGAGCTTTAACTGCACATGCCTGTATCCCAGGTGGAGAGTGAGGCACAGAGCACATCTTCGGACACAGTTGCGAGTCTTTATCAGAGGCCTTGTTAGTGTGTGTGTGCATGTTTGTGTAAATATGTTACTAACTTGTGTGTGTGTGTGTGTGTGTGTGTGTATTTGAGTTTTATTAGCCTTGTCAGTGTGTGTGAATGTTTATATTTGTGTCTGTGTGTGAGTGATGGAGTGAGTGAAAAGTCTTAGGTTCTGTTGTATGTGGAGGAAGAAGCAGATTATTTGCCTCATTACTATTCTTGTCTCATTCACCAGTGATCGCCTCTTTAAGCTTTCACTGGGGAGGATCAGAGAGGGGAGGACGGCTTCCCACGTCTATTTTTGGAAGAAATTTACCAGTACATAGAATTTTATAGATGGCATTAGAATTTTGTTACAATGTTCTTCTTTTCTGTCTTCTAGCCTTCTTTCCACGAGCTAGTCTAAATGCTTTATATCGGCACAGAAGTCTTACATTTTACAATTTAATGTTACTAATGTACTACTATTTGCTTCACTTTCCTATTCTTTTCAGCTTTATTTTGCTTCTTTTGTGTTTTTATTAAGGAGTTTCTGGTGGTGTTTTATTATGACGGACTACACACACTTGCCAATGACTCCAGTGACACATACACTCACACAAACACATGTACATTTCCACGTGCATACACTAATACAGACTAACATGATTTTTACCTCATCTCAAGCAGGCGACTCGAAGGAATAACTTAAGTCGCCTGTTCCCGTTTAAGGACACACAACACACGACACACAGCGGAATACATCAGACAACATGAAGGCCCAACAAACAGTGCATAATACGTTCACACACAACAACAAAATCAAAACATAAACTCCTTCCTCTGCTTGTGTCGCTTCTTCAGATTTTTACGCATATGTACATAGTTCTCTCGGAAGATTATTTTTATCGTCCTAATATAATTTTCACCTGTAGAGGATGACCCTATATCGCCCTTTGCCGCGTGCTAACACTTCCTGACTCTGAAGCGTCGTCTCGCAGGAGTTGTATAAAGCCAGTATTTATGATTCTCCGAAGAAAGATAATAAAGCCAATTTTGTATCTCGTGCTCATTACTTTAACCTCCGTCATGTTAGTTTGGTGCCGACACTTGGCCAGTTTTATGTCGTACAAGTTTGGTGGCTGTTAAACGTGTGGAAAGGCGTAGCAAAGGAAAAACATGGAAATTCCGCTAGGTAATGTAGGTGGTAATTTGTCATGTCTGTACTTGGGATTTTGCCTTTTCTCCTCATGCCTGTAGATGTAATTTGGTGGCTGTTAACATGTGGAAAGGCATAGCGATAGAAAACATGGAAATTCCGCTAGGTAATGTAGGTGGTAATTTGTCATGTCTGTACTTGGGATTTTGCCTTTTCCTCATGCCTGTAGATGTAATTTGGTGGCTGTTAACATGTGGAAAGGCATAGCGATAGAAAACATGGAAATTCCGCTAGGTAATGTAGGTGGTAATTTGTCATGTCTGTAATTGGGATTTTGCTTTTTCTCCTCATGCCTGTAGATGTAATTTGGTGGCTGTTAACATGTGGAAAGGCGTAGCGATAGAAAACATGGAAATTCCGCTAGGTAATGTGGGTGTTAATTTGTTATGTCTGTAATTGGGATGTTGCTTATTCTCATGCCTGTAGATGTGATTCATGCAGGAAGACTAGATTTTGGGCTGTGAGCCAGTGAGAGTTGCCTTGGTCATGTTTGCTGAAGATAAAATTAAACTGAGCAAGATATGGAGGCCTGCCGGCTGAGGAAAGGGAATAACCATGGAAATAACTGGGAGGTAAGTTTATATAAGTCTCTGTAACCTATTTCTTTGGTTTGTATTCCTTTGATATATTGTTTTTTCCATGGTTAAGGGTCTTGCTTCTTCCTGTCCAGTGTAATGAGAGTAGTTACCTTAATACCCAAATATTTGAGGTAATCTTCGAGTTAAGAGTTGTACGTGGCTTATCAGTTTAATTTATTAGGATTTAGCAGGAATTGATAGATAAGTATATAGTTTGTATTGAATAGATATAATAGCAGTTCATTTTATTGTTGGGAAGAAGCTGTACATGTTGCATTATAAATCAAGAAGTAAGGTTGGCAGCCCTGAACCTACAAGGAAAAGTTGGAGAGGAAGAAGGGATGATCAAAACTGGGAAATTCTTTATAGTCCTCATTCTTATAAATCTTAGGAGGAATATTACTAGTTTTATCTTACATTCCCCAAACCAGGTAAACAAAAAAAGGGGAAAAGATATGGAGAGGAAGGAAGCACGATCACTAAATAACTGGCAAATTCTCTCTATATATCTCACTCTTATAATACTTAGGAGGAGTTCTATGAGTCTTATCTTAAATTTCTCAAACTGTGTGAACTTTTACAATGTTTATTTCTTCCCACATGAAAGCCCAAGAATCCAAGACCGAGACCAAAAGAAGAAAGCTGTGACATCAAGATCAAGTAGCAGACTGTCCCTCGCACACGCCTTCCTTTCGCTCCTCATTTGGTATGGAAATTTATGTTCTCTGGTAGATTAATGGCCTTTCCTGTGAGCTTGATGTAGTCTTTGTGTCTTGTATAATAGTCTGTGTGGGGAATAATGGCGTGGCGAGGTGCAGGGGCTCGGGTATAGCGGTAAATAAGAGCAGTTGTCAGAGGTGTCACGGTGTGGGAGGGAGGCCGCGTGAGTCACCGTAATTATCAATAAGACTTGCCAATAAAATCCACGGAATTTACATATGAGCTACATAGATCCTGTTGCCCGCCTCCATATTCATCTGTGTTTTGTGTTTGTCATCTTTGTTTTTGAATGATGTTGTGGCTGTAGCATTTACCACGTGTTCTGGTAGTGAGTTCCATGTATTTACAACTCCGTGCGTGAAGGTGTGTTGTGTTTTGTTGCATCTCTGTTGGTTTGGAGTGTGTTGTGTTTGTGGTTTGGAAAAGTGTGTGTGTGTCAAGGTTTTCCACGCCGCTCACTATTTTGAAGGCTTGGATCACGTCCCCTCTCTCTCTCCAGCTTGGGAATGTTGAGTCTTCTCGGCCGCTCTTCATAAGGGAGGTTCTTACGTGATGGGATAATTTTGGTCGCTCTTCTTTGTACTTTTTCTATTCTATTGATGTTTACTCTACCTTGTGGACTCCACACTTGCACAGCATATTCCAGATGGGGGCGTATGTATGTTCTGTATACACTGGCAAAACCTTCCTCTGTCCAGTGCTTGAAAGTACATTTGAGGAGGCCTAACAAGCTATTTGCTTTCGATGTTATATTTTCAATGTGATGTGTAAATTTTAGATCTTCTGAGAACAGAACACCCAGATCCTTTTCTTCTGTTATTTGATTTATGTAGATGTCTTCCATCTTGTAAGGGTGTCTGTCATTATGGTGGCCAATGTGCATCATTTTACATTTGGGGCTGTTGAATCTAAGCAGCCATGTTTTGGACCATTCCATCAGTTTGTTGATGTCTTCTTGTATGGTGTTCTTTTCTGCAATTGTGCTGCTTTTGCCATATAATTTTGTGTCATCTGCAAAGAGTTTGCATTGTGAAGTAATGTTGATAGGGAGGTCATTTATGTAGATTAAGAAGAGCACGGGTCCCAGTACAGAGCCCTGGGGTACTCCGCTGGTTACCCTGGCTGGAGCGGACAAGGCTCCATTCACCCTCACCTTCTGGACTCTGTTTGTGAGGAAGTCTTCAATCCAGCTGAGTATGTGTCCCTTAACACCAGTTTGATGGAGCTTGTGGATGAGTCTCTTGTGTGGCACAGTCAAAAGCTTTTTCAAAGTCAAAATAGATTATACCAAATGGGTGGTTGTTGTCGTGCAAGTCTGACCAGTCTGTGATTGCAGTTAATAAATTTGTAAGGCAGGATCTTGCCTTTCGAAAGCTATGTTGATTGTCACATAGGGTTTGTTTTTCTTCATAATTGGCTATCAATGTGTCTCTTACTATTTCTTCTAAAACTTTGCATAAAATACTTGTGAGGCTTATAGGTCTGTAATTTTTGGCTTGGCTCTTGGATCCCTTTTTGTGGTTTGGGGATACTATGGCTTCTTTCCACAATTTGGGTACAGTGGCTGTTTGTATGGATTTATTGTACAAGATGGTGAGTGGGTGGCAAAGCTCTTCTGCTAGTTCTTTCAGCAGATTTGGAAGGTCCTGCACAAGGAGGTCACTGAACTGCCACTTTCAGAGGATCCAGACAATACAGGCAGAAAGCTTCATCTGTGCTGGACCCAGGCTCTTCAACTGTCTACCAAGGGTCATCAGAGACCTGACCGGTGCCAGCACAGAAACTTTCAAGAAGAGGCTGGACAAATTCCTGGCAACGATACCAGACGGATCCCCAGACTGGCCGTGGTGATGACACCTAAATCTATGACAACTGCTACTACAACTACTGTGAACTAGAAAATCACCCATGTAAATCTGGTTAATCTTCTCTGTGGCCTCGAAAAATAATCGTAATGAGAGCTCGATACATTTCAAAATGTGGACCATAGTGTAATTTAGTGAGGGAAGGTAAGTAGTGTAACGCCATTGAAAAACAAAGTGCATGGATAATCAGAAGAGAGGACCGAGAGGAGGAGGGCCTACTAAGTCATACAGGTCAAAAGAAGAGGCCCAGAGAAGAGCAGCGGGCACATTGCTTACCGTGTGATATCTGAAGAGGCAAGGAAGCTAGTGGTCATGAGGGGGTGCCTCTTCTGTTAACTCGGTAGCTGCGGGGATCATGTTTCTCAAAGGCCCCTCTAAGCGAGAAAAATGAGAAAAAATCATCATACGCAAACCATTTCATAATATATATCAAGGCATTTGTAATCAGTTTATGCATCATCAATTTGGGGGTTTATATCATGGCAAAAATTTGGCCCGTCGCTGGTTCACGGGAAAGCCACAAATTTGGTCTGTCGCTGCTACCGTTTTTTTTTTTTTTTTTTTTTTTTTTTTTCCCCCCACCGCCTATAGCGCCGGTAGGCTTTCTTCAGGGGCCTGGTGGTTGGTCTAAGCCCGTCATGGCACAGGCAATTTTTATAGTGCCGTCATTTATTCTTGGCTCATGGCGCCCACCGGAACTCATTCTTGATTCACTTGGACGGTTTCTTCTAGAGTCCAGGTTGATGGGTGGTCTTCAGGACAGCATGTGGGTAGTCTTAGGCCACTCGGTGGTGACTGAAAAATCCCAGGTGGTAGCGTGGGGATTTGAACCCGCGTCGTCCAGCACGCGGTGAATGCAGGGCCCGCATGCTAACCACTCAGCCACTGCCAACCCTTAAACAATTGTATTTGTATTTGTATTGTTCTACTGTGCACATTCCCTCCTGTGTTTCAAACTAAGCTATGCTCAGTAAGTTTCTTTTTGTGGATAGTATTTGTAAGATACTGTATTTGGAATATCTTTTTGTTTTCAGCCCATCATCATGGCCGGAAGTGCCAATGCCATGGTGGAACAACAGCTGATTGCTGCCACTCAGATCATTGAGAACCAGCTGGATAATGAGATTGAACGACTGGATAACATGGACTCAAACGACCTTGATGCCATTCAAGGACAGGTTACGTGCCATGAAGAAGAGGCAGGAGAAGAGACAGGAGTGGATCAGCAATGTAAGCACCGATTGCCTTTATATTATTTTTCTTTTACTGTTTCTTGTATGATTCTTGAATTTTGAAGTCTTGCCAGTGCTACAGTCTTTTACAATTGATTCTTTTGACAGTTGTGTTAGGGATTGGATTTTGTAGGTATTCCTTTATGTATTTACTTACTTTTACATTTTGCTGATGGCACTGTTAGACTTTCTTGGTGGGGCCTGATGGTCAGCCCCAACCTATCAGAGTGCAGGGAAGTGTTTATAGTGGTGCTATCTTGCTTAGTTAAGAAATATCAATATTCTCTGAACTTATGGATGTGAGGGTGTCAGGCGACAGAGAAATAAGATACCCTGTCTGCCAACACCCAGTCAGCAGCGTCCTTACCAGCCTGGCTAGGGGTAAAATGTAGAATTCAGTTATTTGCATTGTGATAGCTAAATTAGCAAAGGTCAAGGAATTATCCTCATTTCATGACTTATTCTTTACTACATGTCTCCCTTCCCTCCTCACAGGGTCATGGAGAGTATACAGAGCTGTATGATGAGAAGGAGTTCTTTGAGACCACTAAGAAGTCTGAGAATGTGGTGTGCCACTTCTACCGAGACCAGTTTGTGCGGTGCAAGCTGGTGGACAAACACCTCAACATCCTGGCCAAGAATCACATTGAAACTAAGTTCTGCAAAATAAATGCTGAAAAGGCTCCATTTTTGACTGGTAAGGACCCATAAGATGTTGCGGTGTGCTTGTCTTTAGCTTAAAAAGTTTGTACAGGATAAAGTTCATGAATACAAATTAAAAAAACACCTCGCCAATACATTTGAAAACCTTTATTACTATTACTATTACACTATAAAGGGAAAGCAGAATGTCAGCTTTAGTACAGGTATATGAATGATGGTTATAATGATCAAATCCCAAAAACAACGCTCTGACATTTTCAGAACGTTTGAAAATCCGTATCCTGCCCACCATATCCCTCGTGAAGAAGGGAAAGACCAGAGACTACATCGTGGGCTTCAGTGACCTTGGCAACACAGACGATTTCTCCACCGAGACCATGGAGTGGAGGATTGCCCGGGCGGACGTGATAGAGTACCAGGGCGACCTGCTGTGCCCACCCACCTCAAAGTCAGGCCCAAAGACGGAGGTTTACCGCAAGAAGACCATCCGGGGCAGGAATAATGACAGCGACGACAGTGACTCAGACTAGTATTAAGTATTTCTCTTTGTGTTCGCAGGTAATTTTCCTTGTTTTTATGTCTGTCTCCACTGTGTTGCTCCAGGAAACAGGGTCAGGCATGGTCCTGGGTGTTGGTGAGCAGTAACCACTGGATAATCTTGTCTATTCATGGTGCTCTAACAAGTAAATACCCACAACTGTATGTCCAAGAATATATTTCAGATGTTTATATGAAAAGAATTCTACGTACAATTTTTAACTTGTATAATTCTTTTTTGATTGCTTCTGAATTATGCTCATCGGGCAGTGTGCAGTTGTACACACATAATACCACCTCAGGACCTAAGCAGGCCCACTGTCTTTGCCTCTCTAGTGTAGAGGGGTGCATCTTTGACTAGATTTTTACCTTACCTAAAATTGCTAGACATGGAAGTGCAGATTAAATTTTATATTAATTTATATCCAATACCTACAAAGTTATGCACTATTTTTTTCTCCTTGATGGATAGTAGCTGTTCCATATGATAGCTTAGCAGTAACTAGTCACACATCATTCCAGTCCATTACTTTTAGGAAAATTAATACCATGTGTTTTACTTTAATCATATTTTATTGTTTTGTAATACTTTGCACAATTTTTTTTTAGCTCAGATGAAGGTATTTTGCTTCACAGAGTTCTCGTAAAAATTTATATTCTCATCAACTCTTGATGCGGCTCTGAAAATTTTATCCCACTTTAGTGTGGGGCTTCAAAGGCTTAGGTAAGAAGTTCATCCTCTTTAGTTTATTTTTAGATCTGGCAACTGAGACCTTTTGTCCTCACATCACGGTGATAAATCAATAAGTTTACATGTTCCATTTCAATGAACTTCCCCACTTAACCCAAGGCTCTGTAATCTTCACATTTCCTCCCCTTTCCATATTCCTTATGATTCAAAAGCTTTATTACTTAACCCGTGGAGTGCGAGTCACAGAACAGGCAGGCTGTGCTAAGTTCCAACACATTTCACAAAAGTTCTCACCATTGTAAAGTTTAATTGACGGTGGTGGCATGCAATGCTTTTGGCACTCACTTCAATAATTCTTTTTAAGCTTAGCCACACTATGCTCCTTTGTGGTGCAGTGGTTAACGAGGCTAGCTGCGGGTCCGGGTTTGAATCCCAGCCTGGGCATGGGCAGTCCACCCAGCTGCCACATCGGCCCTGTATCCCGGGGTAATGAGTTCTTACCCATCTCTGATTCGAGGGCTAATGTGATGGAGATGAGAACCGAGGCCACACGCAGTTGTAGCGCATGCCCCACCACACCATAGCTGCAGGGAGGAAGGAATGGGGGTAGTAAGATGGTTCAGTTCTGTTGCCCATTCTGTCTTTTCTGCAGTATGGGTGACAGAAGTAAATTATCTCCTGGAAACCTCCTCCCCCTCTTTGCAGTCGTGGTAAGGATGAGCATAAAAGAAACATTGAAGAGAGTGCTAGTAAAATGTAAGGCAATCCAAGTGTAAAAGGTGAAAGTGGGGATTAAATATAAAGCAAAGTAAACAATGAGAGGAGGCAGCCAGCTATAGTCCATCCATCTTATGAAGGCACTTTGGGCGTGGTTGGCCAAGACTAAAGAAAGCAGAAATTATCTTTGAACAAATTCCTTATTTTTAGGTATCAATTACTTCCAAATGAATTTTAAATACTCTTTAATTTAAATTTATAAGAAGGCTATTCAGTCTCTCCCCTATTTACGAGCAGGTTTGGTTCCGAGTGGTCATTCACAAGTCATTTTATTCCTAAGTCCAACATTCCAAGTAGACTGCAATGGCATTTGAACTTTTCACATGTTCCATAATCTTGTCCTTGAGAATCATACTAATGCTGGAATGATTCATGTATGAACAGGCGATGTTCACCATTTTTTTCACCTTGCACCGCTCTATGTCCACTTTGTCATTGTGATGGCTACATTGCTGCCACCACATGTTGGACTGTGAATAAAACCTTCCACCCAAAATTTTACTTAAGGGCATGTTCGTATCATCAAAAGTTTGCAACACTAATGTTTGTATGTATGAGAGTTTTCATAGGTTATATGAATGATTCCTTTTTTGTTAATAACAAACTTTGTATAAATTCTACATAACTTGGCAGCGTTGCTTTTGCAACGTTGATAAGTGGAGTGACCCGAGGTTACATTGGGTCGTTACCCTGCCTTGGAAGCTTGTCCTATGACATAGCAGATGGGGGTACCTGGGCCCAAAGTAAGGTAAAGGTGGGGTCACGTGCAATAGCTGCGTGTGGTGGTGGTGCTCATTGGCCCTTTGAGCCTGTGGTGGGAGAAGTCCCATTGACCCATCAGTATAACAGGCTGGTTACCACAGCTTACATTCCCCAGGTACCCATTTATTGACCATCCTGAAAGGGATGATGAAGAGCTGGGTGGGCTGTATGCTGACTGCCCAGGCTGGGTTTCCAATCCAAGCCTGCAGATTTGCAGTCAGGGATGCTAACCACTGCACTGTGAGGTGCCCAAAGTGCCTTTAAAAAATTGATGAAGTATAGGAGAGGAAGAGAAAAAAGGGGAGCTGAGGCATCCCACTTATGTGGGACTACTGTCTCCTTGATCCCACCACTGCCTTAGGGTAAAAAAAACATTAAATTTACAAAATGCAAAAATAGCCTAATATGTAAATCTATAATAAATAGAGATCATATTATAATGTACATTATACACATGTATGTAACAACAAAACAATCTTATACTATGTCCCCCTCAGCCTACAATATGCTGTGGGTTACTGCATGGGCTCTAAAACATACTGGCCAGGGTCTCAAGTTGACATCACAAAACTAGGCAGATTTTCAGCTTCAGTGCATTGAAATATTGCATTCTTTCCGATATTAGCAAACTACCAAATAGTATTAAGGAAAATGGCCTACCATGTTCATGATATATGAACAAAATGGTAGACTCAGTTTTCCGTAATACTATTCGGTAGTTTGATATCAGTAAGAGTACAACATTTCAATGCACTGAACCTGAAAACCTGCCTAGTATTGTGACGTCATCAACGATGCCCAGGCCAGCACCTTTTGGAGGCCACGGTTACTGCCTCTCCCACTCGCGTGCACAACCTTACACTTGTGAAGGTGGAGGCCTTTTCACCAGATGCCCTGGATGTAATCTAATTTAATTACAAAAATCATGAAACAATTGTCATTTTTTTTGCACACTCCACAGGTGATAATCTGTGAATCTGTAAGAAATGTATAATCCCAGCCACTTAAATTTTGCTCTATTGTTCAGGTTTAGTAATTATAATTACATCAGAGTGAGGCTGCTTAACAGGTGACCCCATATATTCTGCATGACTGAAGAATATATTTAGCTACAAAATTGTCAGATGTCACTCAGCCCTGACCAGTGGAGAATATCACCACTTATACATCATGCAGACCAATCATATTTACTCCAGATCCAATGTCTATGCATGAAGCTTTAAATAAATATTATTGCTTGAATACTTGAAAATTAATACTATGGCTCATAATTCATCAGTTAACAATCCATATATGTAACGAATTCAAGGTGGGACAGGTAGGGGCACTGCCTTGAGTCTTACGGACAAAATAGCAGTCACTTGGGGTGTGGACCACTTGGTGTGTCGTTAGCAGAGGTGTAGTGTTGCATGTCTGTGACTAGATTATTTGGTGAAGGCCAGTGACATCTGATAATACTTGCAGTTATGGGACTATCTGGGAGTACACTTCTTGTTGAGATTAGTGATACATTAGTGATAGCAAAAAGTACATGTGGCAAGTGTCTTACCCTGCATGTATTGTGGTGGGTGGTTCAAGAGCCATCAGGGCAGAAGGCCACAATATTCAGGTAGGCAAGGGTTGTGTTCGTGCCCCAAACACTGCAGTGATGAATGCAAGTACAAGCCTCCAAACATTTCTAACAGGCACTTCCCATGCCAATGATGATCAAGGTGTAACAACATGTGGTACAAATACAAACTCACCACCTCCCTGATAACCTCAAAGTTTGGATATGTATCTCAGTAACATTGCCACCATCAAAAGCAAATGCTGGCACAACAGCTGCTTGCTATCAGTAGTGCTGGACAATTTCTGTCAGGTTGTGCTTCTTGGCTATGCTTAATGGAAGAACCCAGCCTTTATGTTGACAAATTTGTATATTTATTACTTTTACATTATAATAAAAATTGTGAAATTGTTCTATAGCTTTATATTGTGACTATCACAGGCATCAACAATATCCCTGGATGGATGCCCTGGGGACAGGGCAGTGATGAGTAGCTGCATTCACTTTTGCTGTGTAGTAAATGTTTCACTTTTTTCATTAAAAAAAAAAAGTTGCCTGTCTTTGTTAAATGCCATCAAACTATTCCTTACAGTTATGACAGTATAAATATTTCATAATTAAGTTCTACCTCTCTCACGCACCAAACCTGTGACTTAAATTTCTTTCAATGTAGCGCCAATATTCTCGACGAATCTTGTCGTGTTTTGTTGCTAGGGCTTCACAGATCTGCAAGCAGTAAGACTTTAAGGAAAAGGAACAAGTTATGCAAGAAATAAATTTTAAGAAATCCACACTGGTGTTTGAGTAGCATAAACCAAAACCCCTGAAGCTTGTAATGGAAAATAAGATTGGGAGGGGGGCAATTGCCATACATGTAATACTGAAGTTTTTTTAATATATTCATCAAATTTATTATTTTGTAGGAGGAAATGAAGTTACTATAAAGAGAAGCAGGAACATGATGCACAAATGGAAGGAAGGAAATAGAGGGAAAGGAGAAGAATAGGAATAATATTTCAGAGAGAATGTTTTTCCCACCTCATGGCAGCGTTTTAGTTGTGTGGTCCGCAGGTCAGGTTGGCGCTCCATCTGGTCCTCCATCAGGTCCAGCATGAAGGTGAGGAGGTGTGGCGAGCGCTGGCCCTCATTGTACATGTTTTGGCACCACTCCCACAGGTCCCCCACGCTGCCCAGGCCGCCCTCGCTGTGCTGCACCACCCTGTACAGCCAACACTCCGCTTACTGTCACTGCCCTCTGCTGTATGTCTTCACTACTCTACATACTTGCATCTATTCTTCTTAATGATATGTTTATGGTCAAGTTGTTATGCTTAGGGAGTTACATTCATGCCAAGAACCAAAGGGGAATCCATATCATTTTGAGTTTAAAGAAGTAGTTGGGGAGATACAAAAGAACCCTCTAAATGATGAAACAAAGAAATATCCTAGAGGTGAGACAAGAGTGAAAATATAGATGCCATGCCCCTAGTAGCAAAGCTGAAAGTGAAGGGCATGAATCTTTGCACCAGTTTGTTGGGTGAAGGACCACTCCATCTAACTGACATCAACAGACAAGAGACTAACTAGCATTACTGTGACCATGCTCTTCCTGCTATTCCTACACTATGTAAATCTGTCACATCCCTTGCCATGTATCCTCCACCATAGCCCAACCCACTTAATATTTCTACACTAAGTAAATCTGTCTACCCCAACCAATGTTCATGTTCACTGACCCTCTGAGGTAGCTCCACGGACTCTCGTTGTCCACCACCTTGGTAATGGCGGCCTTGGTGTACTCCACTTCACGCTGGATCACCTCCTTAGTGAAGCCCGTCGTCTGGGTGATGGTGAAGTGCCGCTGGTTCCACGCAGAGTTGTTCCGCACGTCCTCCTCCAACAGCTGGTCCACGTAAATTAGTTCTCCATCATATAACCTGTGAATAAGGACAACACTCTTACTGCTGATGAGACTATGATGCACTGTTGCTCCTTTTTCTACTGGTACTGAATGTGAATGAAGATGACACTGTTACTACTGATGGGAATATAATGTGCTGTTCCTCCTCTTTCTACTGGTATTGAATGTGAATGTCACTTACTGCTGATGAGAAATGATGCACTGTTGCTCCTCTTTCTACTGGTACTGAATGTGAATGAAGATGACACTGTTACTACTGATGGGAATATAATGTACTGTTCCTTCTCTTTCAACTGGTACTGATTAGAAGTGCCAGTTACTTGTCCTACACCAGCAACCAGTTCATCTAGTTAAGTTCTTCATTAACAACCCAAAATACAGATGAATATAGACCCAGTTTAGAGCATCCTATTAAACATCTATCACAGTTTTGGCTCTGCTTTATTACCCTAACATCCTCAAGAAAAGCTATGACTACAAAGGTGGGATTTGAAGCTTTTGAATGTCTTTTTTTTTCTTCTTTTTCTTAAGGAACTTGAGGAATAAACAACACATGTTCAGACAACACATCAGTGGTGGTCTTACTTGAAGGTTTTGAGGACCCACTGTCGGTGTTCCCAGGCGTGGTAATTCTTGGCATCCTGACTAAAGATGATCTCGGTCAGCCTGAGCTCCTTGCTACCGTCGCCCAGCCACTCCACTATCATTCGACGGTGGTGCCTGGAAAGGAAAGTAAAGTAAAATTAGTCTGTAGGGTCTATTGTATTGGTGGAAGTATATTTCTGACACCACAAAAATGCATCCTCATAGGTATAAATGAAATCATACATCTTAAATCCAGCCAATCAAAAGCACCAATAACTTACCAGACTTGATAATTCTTGGGGTTCATTTCTATCATTTCTCTACAAAATTTTAACTCTTGCTCAAGGTCGCTGCCTAAATGTCGCAAAATCTTTCTCCTGTAAAGAAAAACTTTTATCAGCAAATGTACAGGATAAGTTATTTAGTAAGATATATATTTCCTAAAAGGTTATAAGGGATATCAGTAGACAAGGGCAAAATCAAAAGGAATGTTAACAATAATCTAAGAAAAATAAAAAGAATAAGAATCTAAGAATAAAAATATACAACAGGATGTCAATTAATTGCTGAGGTGTAAAGTGTTGTTTTAATCTAATGAGTGTAAAGAAGACAGTTCCAAAAAATAGAGTTAAAGAGGAAAAGGATGAGAAAACCTGCAAAACAATGAACAAGCCAAGTGTTGCACCTCACCTGTACTGCCAGACCGTGTAGTTGGCGGCATTCATGTGTATGGCATCTTCTGTGAGGTACAGTGCTCGCTCCGACAGCTCCCCCCTCGACACCACCGACCGGAAGTAATCAAACACGTCTGTAACTGTTGTCCAAGTGTTACTTTCTACGTTACTTCTCTGTTCAGGTCTATATCAATATTTCTATTTCCTTTTCATGCTCAATAATAATAATAATAATAATAAATATAATAATAATAAAGCCCCAGAGCAGGCAGGATTGTTTAAGTGATGTCTATTGAGGCACGTCGCCCTCCGGTTAACCTAACCTAACAAAACCCCAAACAGTTACTATAGGTCTTGACTCAAAAAATTCCTAAATGCTTCCTTACTAATGAGACTCTCTATACAATAAAGTGATATCATACTTTACCCAAGAAAACATAACAAATAGTCAGTCTTTGAAAAAGACATCTCAGGAAATATGAATATTCCTTAGAAAATCTACCCGAGTCTCACACCACACACTCACAGGCATCAGTGTAAGCAATTTTGACGACGGCGTTCTCCCCGTCATCTTGCGGCACAGGGGTCACATCTGCCCACTCCTCCCTGTCCTTGTAGAACACCCACGTCTCCTCCTCGCTACCGGCATCCATGCTCTCATCGGCATCCTCCGCTGGTGCCCTGCTGCGGTTGTTTTCCTCGGTGGTGACGTTGTTGGCCGTGGAGCCCATCATGCACTCCTGAAGGGCCAATGGAAGGCTGGTGATGCTTTTATACTCTACACATTTAAGTGAATAAATTTTAACAAACAAAATAATCAAATGAAAATAGGAGGCGGTAATGAAATATAGAAATACCCCAAATACATAGACTGTAGGACAGACACTGCACCCCTGCACAGCAAAATCCACACTGCCGCCCTGCCACACCTGACCCAACCAAACCTAGGATTATTTCAGAAGTAGGTAACTGTGGAAAGTCACTCCGCGCCTCCAAAATACAATAATATTACACCTCCATATTATAGTCAAGGGACGAAATACATGTCCCTCAACCATAATATGAGGGCGCAAGTACTTAAAGTAAAGAAAAAGGCCTAATCCCCTTCCCCTATCCATATTTACCCAGAAGTACGCTAGTCTCACTGTGAAGGACATTTCTATGCTCCATGAAGTACTGTGTCAGCATACAACACATATTGCCTTTCATTGCAGACCACTCCTTCATGAAACTTTAATCTCTCAAAATATGGTTGGGGGTGAGACAGCAGGTGAGATAATTCCCTGGCTTCCCTTAATCCTGTGTACTATATCTAAGTAAAAAAATAAAGTAAAAAAAATAAAGTGAGTAAATATGAAAAGTAAGCTGCCCCTCCCCTCCAATCCTCCCCTGCCCATTCCCACCCCTTATACCTCTCCCAAGGGTTCCCCCGTACCCGTGAGTGCTATAAGTAAGTAAATAAAGTAGGTAAAGTAGATATGATTAAGTATCAGCAAATAAGTAAGAAAAAAAGTAAGCTGCCCCTCCCCTCCCCACCTCTTCCACATCTCCCCAGCTCATTCCCTCCCCTATCACCTCTCCCCACAGCTTCCCCTTACCCTTATGTGCTAATTAACCTCCCCACGCCAGGTAATACAGGTAAGGGAAACTAATATTACCTGTAAATGACTCCCTCTCTCTCTCCCACACACCTGTCCACCCGGAATCACTGTTGCCAGGTAAGAGTGAAGGGACAGACACGTGCAAGTCAGATATATATGTAGATTAAAAGGGTATTAAGGGTTGCATTTTGTGTGTTTTGTCTTGTTTTGTTTGTTTTTGTATTGATTGCCTTGCTTTGGTTTATGTGGTTTGGGTTTTGTGGGTTTATAAAGGGAAGGGGGTGTGAGGTTTGGTAGGGTTGGTAACAGTGGCGGTGAGGGTGGATGGAATGGCGGGAAGTTCAAAATGGCAATAATAATAATAATAACGGTGATAAAAATATGAATAAGAACAAAAAATAAGAAGAATAGAGCAAGAAGAAAAGCAAGATGATAGAGAAGGAAAAGAATAAGATAATGAAGAGGAAAAGTATAAATAGTAGTAGTAGTAGTAGTAGTAGTAGTAGTAGTAGTAGTAGTATAGTAGCAGTAGTAGCAGTAGTAGTAGTAGTTGTAGTAGTAGTAGTAGTAGTTGTTGTTGTTGTGTGGTGGTGGTGGTGGAAGTGGTAATAGGAGACGCAAGAGCAATAACAAAAATGGGATCTACTACTACTAGACGACTACTACTACTACTACTACTACTACTACCTGTTAATTAAATGTAGTTGATCATTCTCGTTGTGTTATTTATTGATAAACGAGAGAAAATAAATGACTGTGGGAGGTTTTCCTTATTGGGGGGGGGGACTGTATTGGGGGAGGAAGGGAGAGGAACTGGTGTGTGTGTGTGTGTGTGTGTGTGTGTGTGTGTGTGTGTGTGCATGCTTGGTTAGTACCTGCACGCACACGGAGTCACAATCAGATTAAGTAAAACGTGTTAGGATCACGAAGGGGCAATTATGTACCTGTTACACACACACACACACACACACACACACACACACACACACACACACATTTGGAAGTAGATAACGAGGAGTTGCTACTAAGAGAATTAAGAAACACCAGCAACACACGAGGACACAGTAAAAAATTGAGAAAAGGAAGATGCTTGAGAGACAAAAAATATAGCTTCCCGCAAAGAAACATAGAGGTTGGGAACAGACTAAGCGATGAATTAGTAACGGCGAAGAATGTGCACAACTTTAAGGAAAAACTAGACAAGTATATAGGCCTACAGATATGGAGACGGGACCACACGAGCGTAAGCCCAGGCCCTGTAAAATTACAACTAGTAGGTAAACACACACACACACACACACACACACACACACACGCACGCACGAGTCAAGTCAGTCAACAACACACAAACAGCATGGAAGAGTGTTTTTTCGTGTTTTTTTTTTTTTTTTTGTATGTGTGTTTTTCTGGCATGTTTTGTTCCTCTTGCTGGAAACACACACACACACACACACACACACACACAATTTCCTCCCTTCCCCCCCCCATAAAAAAGAAAAACACACACACACAAGGTCCTCAGAGACAAAGAAGGAAGAGGAGGAGGAGGAGGAGGAGGAGGATGGATTGAAGGTGAGGGGTGAAGGAGGAAGATAGAAAACGGGAAAAAAAGGGGAAGGAGGAAACAGGAAGGAAAAAAGAGGGGAAGAGGAAGGAAGAAAATGAGGGGAAACTGAAATAATATTACTCAAGAAAGGGAAAAATGAAAACAAAAGGAGAGAAAGGGAAAGAAATAGTGAAATAGAGAGGAAAACAGGAGGATGAGGAGGAAGAAGAGGAGGAAAGGAAGATAGATTGGGGTGATGAAAGTGAAAGGTAAGTAAAGAAAGAAAAATGGAGGAAGAAGAAAACAAAACAAGACAAAACAGGAAAGAAACAAAACACAAAAAAGAAGGGGAAAAAAGAAAGCTAAAAAGAAAGAAAACAAGGGAAAAGAAGGAAAACATTGAATAGAGGGAAAAAAGAAAGAGAAAAAGAGAGAGAGGAGAGGACTGACAAGGACGCAGAGGAGGAGGAGGTGAGGGGAGATGGACTAGAACGAGAGGAAAGAGAGAGAGAGGGAGGGAGGGAGGGAAAGAGAGAGAGAGAGAGAGGGAGGGAAGGAAAGAGAGATCAGGGGGGAGCGGGGGAGTGAGGGAGGGAGAGAGAGAGAAAGGACGAAGAGAGAGGGAAAGAGAGGGAGGGAGGGAGAGGTAAGGGGGGGGTGAGGGGAAGCGAGGGGAGCGGTGAGTCATCCGCTACAAGGTCGGGGAAAGCCTTGGTGACGTCACTCCCCTTGCAACGGCCTTCCCCTCTGACACATCCTTGACCCCCCCCCCCTTTCCCCTCTTTAAACCCCTTTCTGAGTCCCCCTTTCCCCTTTTCGAACCCCTTGGTGACTCCCCTTTCCCCTCGTGAACCTTTTTTTCTTTCCCCTTAAAATACGTTTCTATATCCTTTTTTCCCTCTTGACGTCCTTTCTGAATCCCCCTTTTCCCCTCTCTGAACCCCTCTTTTCCCTTTCAAACCCTTCATGAACTCCTTTTCTCCTGATTCCATTCTAATCCACTACTACTGCTTTATACTCCTTTGAACCTCCTTTCCTCTCTTTAAACTCATTCTGAATTCCCCGTTTTCCCTCTCTGAACCCCTTTGTGATGCCCCTCTCCCTTTTTGAACCTTTTATGAACCTCCTCTCCCCTTACTCTTACCCTTATGAAACTTCTCTCCTCTTTGACTCATCCTTGAACCCCCTTTCCCCTCTTCGAACCCCTTATTGTACCCCTCTTTCCCCTCTTGAACCTTTTTATGAATGCTCTCCTCTCTTCTGATTCAACTTTTATCCTTTTCCCCTTTTTGATCCCCTTTAACATATCACTGAGCCCCATTTCCCCTCTTTGAACCCATTATTGTACCCCTTCTTTTCCCTCTTGAACCTTTTATGAATGCTCTCTCCTCTCTTCTGATTCAATTTTTATCCTTTTTCCCTTTTTGATCCCCTCTGACACATCATTGAACCCCCTTTCCCCTCTCTGAACCCTTTATTGTACCCCTTCTTTTCCCTCTTGAACCTTTTATGAATGCTCTCTCCTCTCTTCTGATTCAATTTTTATCCTTTTTCCCTTTTTGATCCCCTCTGACATATCATTGAGCCCCATTTCCCCTCTTTGAACCCATTATTGTACCCCTTCTTTTCCCTCTTGAACCTTTTATGAATGCTCTCTCCTCTCTTCTGATTCAATTTTTATCCTTTTCCCCTTTTTGATCCCCTCTGACATATCATTGAACCCCTTTTCCCCTCTTTGAACCCCCTTTTTGTACCCCTCTTTCTCAACTGGACCTGTAACTCCTCTCTCCCGACTCCGTTTTGATCCTCCTCCTTTTTTTGATTCCTTCCAAGCCCCGCTTCCCCTCTTTGAACCCCATTTTTGAACCCTTCTCTCTCCTCTCTTGAACCTTTTATTTGCATTTCTCCCTCTTCTGATTCCCTTTTGATCCTCTTCCCCTTCGACACGTCCTTGAACCCCCTCTCCCCTCCCTGAACCCTAATGATCCCCTCTCTCCCCTCCTGAACCTTTTATGAGTCATTTCCTCTCTTCCGACTCCGGTTTTGACCCTCCTCACTCTTTTTTTAGACTTCCTGGAACCTCCTTTTCCTTCTCTAACCTCCCACACATCCCTTCGCCTTCCTGAACCCTTTATATCTTCCCTTCTCCCATCTTGAAACCCTCTCCTAACTTTCCTATTCCCCTCTTGAACCCTTCACTAAACCCGGATACCTTCACCTATAACCCCGCAGTCTCCCATTTTCCCTTTTCGTATGTGACTTCCTCCCTGTGGCTTCCCCTGTGGCTACCCCTTTATGACTCCCCTCTCTGGCCCCCTTTCCCCTTTCGCATGTGATTTCCTCTCTGTGGCTTCCCCTCGTGGCATCCCCCTGTGTAACTCCCCTCTCCCTTCCCCCTTGTTGCTCCCCTCTCAGCCCCGTTTCCTCTCTCCTCCCTCTCCCCCTTTTCCCCTCCATTACGAGCGGTTGAAATGGCCGTAAATTTGGGTTAGTCGGAGCGCTGGTCGGTTGGTTCTTTATGTGCCAGGACCCGCATGCTGCTAATGATTCTCCTCTTCTTGTTCTGTTTATTGCATTTCCGATACTTGTTCTTCCTGCAGTGAGAGTTTTGTTTGTTGTAGATGTTGTGTTTGGGGTTTTTGTTGATGTGTGTGTTCGTTTAAGTGGATTGATTTGTTGTTTAGTCTCGTGTGGAATCAAATAGTTCTACTTTTTATACTAATACTACTTTCTTTGACCTTTTTTTATATATTGGAGAGACTGTATTTTGTTTTTTGTTAATGTTTATATTCGTGTAAACTTGAATTGATGTTTTTTTGTCTTTAATTTCACAAGGCTCACATATTTCTGATTCTTATACTACTGCTGATACTCTCAAATATTTCTACTTTTTCTCCTACTAATACTTTCTTTTACACTTCTTTTTATATTGTAGAGACTGTGTTTTGGGTTTCTGTTGATGTTTATATTTGATGTTTCCTTTTATTTCAAACGGATCAAATACTTCTACTTCTTGCACTACTAATACTCTCTTTGGCAATTTCGTCTTAAGTAACAGATAGCGAGAATTTTTTGGTCCTTTCAATGCTTCAGTACGTGTATTTGAACTGGTTATCGTCTTGTACCACTCATACTTCCTTGAAATATCTACTGCAGCCTATATTTTGATCTTTACAATGTTTCAATATGCAGTTTTGATTTAATATGATCTTTTATCTCATACGGATCAACTACTTTTATTATTTTCTCGCGCTGGGCCCTAAAACATAAAATGATACGCTTGTGGAGTAAGAGGTTATTTCTGGCCCTTTGTTTATGTTCCTGCGCGTGTACTTGTAAGGGAAGGTTGTGTTGAGAAGGAAGGGGTGGAGTGTATATGTTACTTAGTTGTTGGGGTTCACATCTTCTCTGGTAATTTGATAATGTTATGGGGATACTGTTAAGGGGAGAAACAAAAAACAACAACGATACAAAAAGTCTGTTAAACGTTTCTCCTGTAAAAGAAACAACAACGATATGAAAAGTCCGTTAAACGTTTATCCTGTAAAAAACAACAACAACGATACAAAAAGTCCGTTAAACGTTTCTCCTGTAAAAGAAACAACAACGATATGAAAAGTCCGTTAAACGTTTATCCTGTAAAAAACAACAACAACGATACAAAAAGTCCGTTAAACGTTTATCCTGTAAAAGAAAATAGAAGGCCCAAAAGAGAGAGAAATTTCGGATGGAGAAGTGTCTATAATCACTTTTATTTGCTGTCCTATTAGTAGTATAGTAAAGTAAAGTGTAGTAAATTAGTATAAAGGGTAAGTAAAGGTTTGTATAGTAAAGGGTTGGTATCTAAGGTTCTCGGTGGTTCATATATAAACACTATGACTCAAAATTTCTCTATTACGCGACCTATTATATCTGGTTAGTTTCCACGCTCAGGTAGTATTAACCCGTCCGCTGCGATTGTCACTTTTTTTGTTTTCACTGGTAGCCTGGTAACATATAGTCCCAGGTCTTTCTCTGCCTCTGTGGTGGATAGTGGAGTGTTTCCCATGTGGTACTGGTGTGCTGGATATCCCCTCCCAAGGCGCATGACTACATTTTTCTTCATTGAATTGTAGCAGCCACTCTTTGTTCCATTCCCGTAGCTTGGTGATGTCTTCTTGTAGGAAATCCGCAGTCAAGGGGTTAAGGTGGCAATATTAAGCGTCGTGGTGAGGGTCTGTGTCCGTGTTTCTCCTTTGTTGATATTTTTACCTGGACAGCAATTATCGCACCTGGACTCATCATCTCTGCGTTACAAGACTTATATTTTGGTTTATATCCACGCTGCTCTACTTGTGCCTCACTTAGCAATAGCGTCGCGGCGGGGGTCTGATGTTCCTTTGTTGATATTTTTACCTGGGCAACAATTATCGCACCTGGACTCATCATCTCTACGTTACAAGACTTATATTTTGGTTTATATCCACGCTGCTCTACTTGTGCCTCACTTAGCAATAGCGTCGCGGCGGGGGTCTGATGTTCCTTTGTTGATATTTTTACCTGGGCAAAAACTATCGCACCTGGGCTCATTGGGTCGTATTATAAGACATTTCGTGACCCAAGAACACCTATTTGACAAGGTTTTCGCAGGAGTTGTGGGCATTACCAGTAGTAGTTTTATGACCCTGGTGGTAGTTTGACACTTCCTCTGAACCATGAACCCGAGAACACCTATTTGACAAGGCTTTCGCAGGAGTTGTGGGCATTACCAGTAGTAGTTTTATGACCCTGGTGGTAGTTTGATCCTTCCTCTGAACCATGAACCCAAGAACACCTATTTGACAAGGCTTTCGCAGGAGTTGTGGGCATTACTAGTAGTAGTTTTATGACCCTGGTGGTAGTTCGACACTTCCTTTGTACCTTGAACCTGAAGGAACACACATAAGAACCCGACTGACCCCCTCTTTGACCGTTCGAAAGAGATGATGTGAGAAGCGAAAGTGTCTTGTCATACCGACCAATTGTCTCTGTGTTGCATGATTTATATTTTGGGTAACATCTCCGCCCCTTTACGTTATCTCTAAGGCAGTAATATTAAGCGTCGCGGCGAGGGTCGGCGTCCGTGTTTCTCCTCTGTTGATATTTTTACCTGGTCGCAATTATCACACCTGAGCGCCGCCACACCTGAGCCCCGCCGCCGTCCATTGTGTGGGGACCTTAATGTTTTGATCGCCACTCACCCATTAAAAGCCATCTCACCCCCCGCTCCGTCCTTGCCCCAGCCCCGCTCCGCCCCGCCCCAGGACGCCCCCCACGAGGTCAACCCGCGAGATGGGATGCTCCAGGAATTCCAGGAACAGAGCAAGGCATCTGGAAGGTCGGGGATTCCCAGCATGACATCACTCCGTTCCCGGGGCTGCTATCGACCCACCTCGCCGCCCCAGCCCCTCGCCAGGTGTCTTGGCCCCCTCGCCGCCCCCTCGGCCTCCCCCTCGCCTAGTAGAGCCTTTATGTGCTCGTTGGGGCAGGCACAGCGGGTCGTGTGAGATGTATAGGGTTTAGAGGGACGTGGAAGCGAGGAAAAGGACAGGATAAGGAGCGGAGAGAGGGGAGGCTGGCGGTGCAGGGAGGCGGCGGCCGGAGTCTGCGTGCTGTGCCTGTCCGTCCACGTGATTCCCGAGCCCCGCCGCATATATACTTCCTCCCTCCATCTGCTGGCTCAGTTTGTGTCCCGCACGTCCGCCAGCCGACCCCAGCCCAGCAGCGGGACGCGGCATCTCGTGTGAATTGCGTCAATGAAACATTCATGGCTTAGACGAGCAGCAGCGAGTCTGGACGCGTGAGGCAACACAGAGGACTCGAGGCTCTGACGGTGGCAGTCTGCGCGATGGTGGTGTGTCCGTGCGGCGTGATGGTGCCCTCGCCCGGGGGAGGCCGCGCTCGCCGCGGCCCCAGGACGCCCAGTTGCTTCGACACCTCCGAGACGGTCACCTCGCAGCCCAAGGACATGGAGGAGCCAGCCTCCGTGGAGAAGCTGACGGCCGCCAGCAACAACGAGCAGGCGGCAGGCCCAGGCATCCCGCGGCCCCCCTCCAGAAACAACAAGAACAAAGGAGCGGCGAGCAAGGGCGGCGAGGAGGCCAGGATGGAGCACGCCTCGCGGACCACCCTCGCCCTCGCCACCACGGAGTCCGGCAGGTACGTGGGCACCCGCCCCCTCAGGTCCAACCGCTCGCCCACGCCCACCCTGCATAGGATCCCGCTCAAGGCCGCCGCCGACCAGAAGCTGGCGGGGAACGGCCGCCCCAGCAAGCACCTGCCTGCCGTGCGCACCTCCCCCGCCTCGCCCCAGGACCCCCAGGCCGCCCCGGCCCAGCTGCGGGCCAAGGTGCCTCTGGCAGTGCCCAGGACAAGCACAGTGAATCAGAGGTTTAATGAACTGAACGTCTCGAACCAGAGAAGGTAAATATTTGGCCCACTCCTCTCCCAGCTCAGACTTGACCTTGCTGACCGCTGCTAAGTTCCCTCTGGCTGCTGCCTTGACACACACAAAGCTTCATGTATCATACGTGCTTGTCCGTGGCCGAACACAATACAAAAGTTCCTCTTCCACCCACCTAGGCTACTGAAGCAGGATCTCGCGCCTCAAGACAAACAACTGCGCAGCGCGAGACCTTCATCACAGACCCTCGCCAGCCTCGGCCCCCCAGTGTACCAAAACATTGCCCCCCCGCCCCCCGCCACCCACACCAAGGAAGTTATCTACGAGAACCTTAAGCCCTATCTGAGGGGCGGGGCCCAGGGGACACCAACGGGCCCTGCCAAGACCACGGACCCCGCGACCCCCGAGGCCCACTGGGAGTCCGAGGCGAGCACCGTGTGGCTGTCGGAGTCCTGGAAGTACAACACCATCAAGAAAGCGCCGGACTTCAACATTTTCGAGATATCTGACTTCGAGTCCAACTCAAGCCGAACCACAACGCCCTCACCCCGACGAGGCCAGGCCAAGACCAACACAGCCGAGTCTTCCGACGCCGCCTCCACCACCAGCCGCGGCGGCTCCCCGTCACCGTCGCCGTCATCGCGGCGGGAGAAGGGGAAGAGGACTCTCCGCAGTCGCCTCCCCATGTTTGTCCGGGAGAGGAACAGCAAGAACAAGAAGGTTGAGACGAGCCCTAGCCAGATAGAGAGTCAGGCCTCCCGAGGGGAGAAAAAGCGTGCCCCGCAGACCAAGGGCGCCGGTGATCCCGCTGGGGTCCACGGGGACAAGGCCCCACGGGCTGGCGAGAATTGCGCCACAAATCTCTTGGAGGACAAAGGATCAAGGGCCTCGATGAGGCGTCCCGGGGACGCGCCGCCGGACAAAGCCGCCTGTCAGTCACGGGCTGAGGGCGGCGGCTGGAGAGCCTCGAGGAGCCTCTCCAAGACCTCGTCCCGCAACACTGTCAGCGATTCCTCGGATAACGAGGACCGATCACTCAGACGCGGCAGCCCGCGGGGCGACGCCCCCCACGGCGGGGACGCCCACGCCTGGAGACCCGAGGCGTCCACCAGACACACGAAGGGCGTCCCCCGGGGCGCCGCCAGCGACACATCTGACTACGAGAGCATCAGCACCTGCGGCTCCTGGCAGGACCTGACGCAGGACCTGGTCAGCGACTCCTCGGACGGCGAGGGCGGGTCGTGGCTCAGCCGGTGGGTGCAGGAGGCCCGCAGCAGAGCCGGGGCGGCCTTGGGCAGCGAGCCGGGGGGCTGGGCGGCGGCGGGGGCCGGGGCGGGGGCGGGGTGGCGGGGGCGCCGTGCATCACCGGGCTGTTCCCGCGCGTCACCTTTAATCTCGCCCGCCGCGTCTTTACGGTCCCTCCAACCGGCCCGACCCGACCCCGCGGCCCCCGCGCCCCCGCCCACCCTCACGCCCCCGCCTACCCTCAGGAGGCTCAGAAAGCCCCAGGGGAGCCCCAGGGGCCCCGATGCGGCCCCGAGGAGGCTCAGTGTGGCTGACCCCCTCTGGGGGCTGATCTACACCAACAAGGGGGAGGGGAGCGGCGGGGGGCAGCAGGCAGGCCACGCCCACCTCTCCGGCCACAACAACCACGCCCACTCCCCACGCCCCGCCCACCGCATGGACAAGAGGGGTCGCCCCCACTCCACAAGCCCCGCCCCCTCCCCGCGCCCCGCCTACCCCACCAACCCAAACAACCACCACGCCCACAACTCCACCCACACCAGCCCCAGCGACGCCCCCGCCCAGCCCGCCCACCCCAGCGACGACAACCCCGCCCACGACAACAACCCCGACAAGAACGACCCCACGAGCCCCGCCCACCGCTCCCAGCACCCGAACCACGCCCACCCGGAGAACCAGACCCACACCACCACTCCAGCCTTCATTAACCGCGCCCACAACCCTACGAGCACCCTCCCAACCCCCACCACCCCCACCTCGACCCCCACCCCCACCCCCACCCCCACCGACCCGAGGACCACTGGGGCATCACACAAGGGGGTCGCCCAGTGCCCTATCCACCCCCGGGGCGCCACCACCACCACCACCACCAGCGCCACCACCACCACCCCCAGGAGGCTCCCCCAGCACCGCGGTGAGTGATGGCAGCCATGTTATGACGTCACCGTGAGTCATCCACACGGTGACATCATCTGCTTAGTCATTTATTCATCCACTGAGTCATCCCTTCATCCATTGAGTCATCCATTGGTGTTGACAGGTAATTGATTTTGTTAGTTTCCGTTTTCTTTTTGTTATTGATGTGATGGGTCTTCTGTTTTTTTTTCCTTAATTTATCTTTATCAGTTTAGTTTTAATCTCAATATTAACTTTATCTTCTTTCTTTATATCACTGAAATTGCTTAGTTTTCATTTTACTTAATCTATAATTCCTCTCTAATAAATCTCATCTTCATTTTATATTCTCATTTTATTGTTGTTACTGAATTTGGTAGTTTCTCCTTATACTTAATATTTAGTTTATTTTTTTTAACGTAATTCTTAATCTAAATTCTATCATCCCTTCTTTCTTTTATTTTCAATGTTATTTTTTCGCTTTTCTTTTTTCTCTTTTTAGTTTCCCTTCCACGCGTGTTCGACAAGTTTGCATTATTCAGAAAGGGAAATTTTCTTATGACAAAAAAGAAAAGAAAAGGAAAAAAAGACGAACGTTCAAACAACCATTATATATTTTTTTCTTTCCCTAACGCTATTTTCCGAACTCTCTCTCTCTCTCTCTCTCTCTCTCTCTCTCTCTCTCTCTGACTATAAAAAAAAACAAGAAAAAGAAAACAACGGTGGAAATAAAAGCTTTCTAATTTTCTTTTTTTCTTTTTTTTGGGGGGACACGGTCTTTGTTTACCTCCTATGGATCATTAGTCTCTCTCTCTCTCTCTCTCTCTCTCTCTCTCTCTCTCTCTCTCTCTCTCTCTTTTCATTTTTTATCTCATTTTCTCATTTTCTTTCTTCTTTTCCATGTTTTCCTTTCTTTCTTTCTTTCTTTCTTTCTTGTCTCTTAATTCCTTCCATTCGATTCTTTCTCTCATATCCCGTTCTTCTCTCTCTCTCTCTCTCTCTCTCTCTCTCTCTCTCTCTCTCTCTCTCTCTCTCTCTCTCTCCCGGTAATGAAGGACACAAACTCTATCACGGACACGGACAGACAAAGCTTCCATTCTCATTTACCTCCCTCCTCTTCCTCCTCCTCTTCCTCTTCCTCCTCCTCCTCCTCCTCCTCCTCCTCCTCCTCTTCCTCCACTTCCTCCAACTCATTGTCCTCGTCTTCATCTTCCACCAGAGGAGAGGTTATGAGCGGAGGAGGAGAAGGAGGAGGAGGAGGAGGAAGAGGAGGAGGAGGAGGAGGAGGAAGATGAGGAGGAGGAAGAGGATGCGACTTCATGTCAATTTGCAAGATTTTTTTTTCCTCTCTCCAACTTTCGTTCTCCTTATAGGGCTCCTCCTCCTCCTCCTCCTCCTCCTCTTCCTCCTCCTTCTCCTCTTTTTCTTCTGTGACTTCTCTTTTTCTTCTCCTCCTTGTCTTTGTCTTCTTTCTCCTTCTCTTTGTCTCTATCCTCCTCCTCCTCTTCCTCCTCCTCCTCCTCCTCCTCTTCTTTATGTCTTCTCCCTTTCTCCTCCTCTTGTGCATTTCTCCTCTCTTCTTTCTATTTCTTTCATTACTTTCAATTCTGCATTCCTATTAATTACATCTTTATCACCCACTTTTTTCTTTCTTATTCGTGAAGTTTTGATAATAATAATAATAATAATAATAATAATAATAATAATAATAATAATAATAATAATAATAATAATCCTCTTTTCCTGTTTCTCATTTATCTTAGAACTTCATTTATTTTCACTTATATTCATTTATCATGTTATCTTCGTTTATCCTCTATTCTCATTTATCAATTATCTTTCATCTTTTATCCTATATCTTTCATTATCTCTCTTATCATTTATTTCGCTTTGATTGGGTAACTTTTCGGACTTGTTTTCATTTATTTGCATTTATCATCATCTATTTTCGTTTATCCCTTTCTCTCATTTATCATTCATTATTTATCTTTTTCCATTTATCAACTTTCCCTATCATTTATTTTCTGTCATTGGTTAACTCTTCGGATTCGCCCTTCCCAGTTTCAATTACACGAGATTGTGATTGGTGAATAGCCTACGTGGGGGTGAGGGGGAGGAGGGGGGTGAGATGACTAGCCTAACTGTGATTGGCTGAATTTGAATCGCGGTGGGCGGGGCCTAATCCCTCGACTTAACTGAACATACTAATAAACATCAACATTGAGAATTTACATAGACGTAGATGTTTTTGTTGTTGTTTTTGGAAGTGGGAGGTTTTTTCTTATTTTATTTGCGTTTTCGTTTCTCTGAATAAAGATTTTGGTTCACACATTTGCCTGATTTTCTCTCTCTCTCTCTCTCTCTCTCTCTCTCTCTCTCTCTCTCTCTCTCTCTCTCTCTCTCTCGGTCTTCCTCATTTCACTGAAAGCAGACGGGGAAGAAAAAGGAACAAGGAGGAGGAGGAGGAGGAGGAGGAGGAGGTAGAGTTCATTTTAGTGTAAGAAAATGTTAGGACGAAAAAATATATGTTGAGAGAGAGAGAGAGAGAGAGAGAGAGAGAGAGAGAGAGAGAGAGAGAGGAGGAGGAGGAGGAGGAGGAGGGGGGGGTGATAGACGGGCAGGGAGATAATGGGAAGGCGAGGACAACGGACGACGAAGAGGAGGAGGAGGAAGAGGAGGAGGAGGAGGAGGAGGAGGAGGCGAAGAAAGGAGGCCAAGAGGATGCGAAGAAATGAGAAGAGAAGTTGCAGGAAAAGGAGAAGAAGAAGAAAGAGGAGGAGGAGGAGGAGGAGGAGGAGGAGGAGGAAGAAGAAGAAGAGGAGGAGGAGGAAGAAGAGAATGAAGAAAATGAGGGGAGGAGATGCAAAGAAAGGATAACAAAAGAATATGAGGAAATGAGAAATGGAATTGGAGGAAGAGAAGGAGGAGAAGGAGGAGGAGGAGGAGGAGGAGGAGGAGAACAAAGAGGAAGAAACATGGAGGAAAGTCGAAAGGAGGAGGAAGAAGAGGAGGAGGAGGAGGAAAAAGAGGAAGAAACATGGAGGAAAGTCGAAAGGAGGAGGAAGAAGATGATGATGAGGAGGAGGAATGGAGGACGAAAAGGAGGAGCAAACATGGATGAAAGTCGAACGGATGAGGAAGAGGAGGAATGGAAGAGGTGGAGGAGGAGGAGGAGGAGGAGGAGGAGGAGGAGGAGGACTGGAAGACAAGATTAAAGGATTGTGTATAAAGGAGACACAATGGGGGGGAGAGAGAGAGAGAGAGAGAGAGAGAGAGAGAGAGAGAGAGAGAGAGAGAGAGAGAGAGAGAGAGAGAGAGAGAACAATACAAACTATACTTTATTGAAAAACATCCTCCTCCTCCTCCTCCTCCTTCTCCTCCTCCCCCTCCTCCTCCCTTTCCTCCCCTCTCCCACGAACCTTGCTTCCATTTCCTCCCCCTCACCCTTATCTCCCCTCCTCTCTCTCTTCCTCCTCTTCCTCCTCCTCCTCCTCCTCCTCTTCCTCCTCCTCCTCTCTCTCTACCCCCGAACATCAGACAAAGGAAATCCAGTCACTCGATAATAATAATAATAATAATAATAATAATAATAATAATAATAATAATAATAATAATAATAATAATAAAAGAGATAAGGAGAAGGAAATGCAGTAATAAGTTAATGAATGAATGATGAGGGAAGGGAAGAAGGGAGGAAGATGAATAAATAAAGAAGGAAAGTGAAGGAAGGAAGGAAGGAAGGAAGGAAGAAATTAATTGGAAGAGAGAAATAAATGATATGGAAAGAAAGAAAAAGAAAGAAATAAAGAAAGGAAGAGAAAGATAGGAAGGGAGGAGAGAAGGAAGGAAGAAATTAAATGAAAAAGAGAGAAGAAAAATGATATGGAAAGAAAGGAAGAAAGAAAGAAAGAAAGAAAGGAAGAGAAAGAAAGACATTAAGGAAGGAAGGAAGGAAGGAGGGAAAGAAGGAAGAAATCAATTGAAAAAGAGAAGATAAATGACATGGAAAGAAAGAAAAAGAAAGAAAGAAAGGAAGAAAAAGAAAGACAGGAAGGAAGGAAGGAAGGAAGAATGAAAAGATAGCAGAAGGAAACAAGGAATAAAGAAATAAAGACAGGAAGACGAAGCTAATGAGAGGAAGGAAGAAAGGAAGGAAGAAAGGAAGGAGGGAAGGATGAAAAGATAACAGAAGGAAATAAGGAAGGAAGGAATAAAGAAACAAAGACAGGAAGACGAAGATAATGAGAGGAAGGAAGGAAGGAAGGATGAAAAGATAACAGAAGGAAATAAGGAAACAGGGAATAAAGAAACAAAGAAGGAAGACGAAGATAGTGAGATAAATGAATGAATGAATGAATGAATGAATGAATGAAGGAAGGAAGGAAGAGAAAAATTAGAAGAAAACAAATATATTTAATCCTTTGTGTATCTCTTGTAATAAAAACAAAACAGAAATAACAACATGAACTTATCTCCACAAATGGCGACTGCTCTGTGTTAATTTCCAAGATAAAAAAGATTAAAAAAAAACAATTACAAAACAAGGTAAAAAGAAAAGAAAGAAAATAACTATCAAAAGGAAAAATCACAGCGCGTTCCCAGCCATAAAGGAAAGAAGAGAGAGAGAGAGAGAGAGAGAGAGAGAGAGAGAGAGAGAGAGAGAGAGAGAGAGAGAGAGAGAGAGAGAGAGAGAGAGAGAGAGAGAGAGAGAGAGAGAGAGAGAGAGAGAGAGAGAGAGAGAGAGAGAGAGAGAGAGAGAAGGAAAAAAATCTCGCAATGAGGAAAGTGAAAAAAAACAAGAAAAAAACATGAACGTGTATATATTTTTTTTACTTAAGTGAGGCGAAAAAAAAAGAAGAAAACGAGAAAAAAACGAGAAAAAAACGAGAAATAAATAAAAAAAACGGGAAATCTGAGAGCGAACCGTTACCCTTGCAATCTAAAACACACACACACACACACACACACACACGTCTCACCTGTAAGTTTCCTGGAAGTCATTAGTTCAGGTGTACTTGGAAAGGGGGGAGGAAGGGAGAAGGGGGTGTAGGGAAAAAGAGATCGTTCAGTGTGTGTGTGTGTGTGTGTGTGTGTGTGTGTGTGTGTGTGTTTGTGTTTCCCTAAAGTTTGAGTCGACAGTTTTGACGCATCACGGGGATAAACAATGGCGCCGGAGGAGGAGGAAGAGGAGGAGGAGGAGGAGGAGGGGGAAGAAGGAGGGTAAGAAATGAGGGGAGTGTCAATGCCCATGGGGTGTCAAAGAGAAGAGGAAGAAGAAGAAGAAGAAGAAGAGGAGGAGGAGGAGGAGTTGAGATGATGAGAGAGAGAAAAAAAAAACTTCAAAGGGCTCACTTGAAATGGCAATCTAACATGTAGTAGTCGTAGTAGTAGTAGTATTAGTATTAGTAGTAGTAATAGTAGTAGTAGTAGTAGTAGTAGTAGTAGTAGTAGTAGTAGTAGTAGTAATAGTAGTAGTAGTAGTAGAAGGAAAGGATTAAGTGGCGGTCGAGTATTCGTGTCTGGAGGAGGAGGAGGAGGAAGAGGAGGAGGAGGAGGAGGAGTAGGAGGAGGAGGAGGAGAAATTACGTGCTTAACTCTCCCTCCTCACCTTTACTCTTCCTATTAATTTTCCCTCTTCCTCCTCTTCCCTCTTATTTTCCTCCTCCTCCTCCTCCTCCTCCTCCTTCTCCTCTTTCTCCAACTCCCATTCCTTCCACTCCTCCGCTTCCTCGATTTTCTCTTCCTCTCCTCTTCTTTTATCTCAATTCTCCTTCTCCTCCTCCTCCTCCTCCTCCTCCTCTCTCTTCTCTTTCTCTTCCTCCCATTCACATTCCTTCTTCTCCTCCTCCGTTTCCTCCATTTTCTCTTACTGTTCTTCCTTCCTTCCTTCTTAAATTTCCCTCTATTTCTCCACCTTCTCCTCCTCGCCCTCCTCCTTCTCCTCTTTCCCCTCCATTCCCTCTTTTCCTTCTCCAGTTTCTCTTCCCTGGAGGCAAATTCTTCCCTCATGTTTCCACACCCTTAGTACATTCTCCTCCTCCTCCTCCTCTTCCTCTTCCTCCTCCTCCTTCTCCTCCTCTTCTTCTTCTTCCTCCTACCACCTTCTCGAATTTCACCTTCCTATCCTCCTTCCTTCCTTCCTTCACCCCATTACCTCCTTTTCCTCCTCCTCCTTCTCTTCTTCCTTCTATGCCTCCTCTTCTTCCTTCCTTTTCCTCTTCTTCCTCCTCCTCCTCCTCCACTTTCTCCACATTTCCTTCCTTTTCTCTCCACTTCTCGTTCCTTCTTGCAATTCCTCTGACCACCACCTCTTCCTTCCTCCTCCTCCTCCACCTCCTCCTCCTCCTCTTCCTCCTTCGCCAATATTGTTTTCTCGTTTCCTCCAAGAAATTGAGAGAAAACTAGACGATTGCCTCCCTCCGAAGTGCCTGAGAGAGAGAGAGAGAGAGAGAGAGAGAGAGAGAGAGAGAAGAATGACTCAACAAACAGAGAGGGAGAAATTGCGATGTGGAGAAAGAAAGAAAACGGAAAAGAAAATGGAAACAGAAGGGAGGACGATAAATGAATAACGGCGAATGGAATATGAAGGAAGAGGAGGAAGAGGAGGAGGAGGAGGAGGAGGAGGAGGAAGGAAGGTGAAGAATTTAGAGGAAGTGAATGGAGGAGAACAAGAAAGCGAATAAGGAATAGAGTAAAGAGACAAAGGAAGAGGAGGAAGAGGAGGAGGAGGAGAAGGAGGAGGAGGAGGAATTAAAGAAGAAAAGGATAATAGAGAGACACAAAATTGAAGGAAGAATCAAATAGAAACAGAAAATAAGCAAGAAAGAGAGAAAGAAAGAAAGAAAGAAATGAAGAAAGAAAGAAAGAAAGAAAGAGAATGACGTACAACAATAATAAACAGAAAACAACGACAAAACAAAACAAACAAACAAACAAGTAAACACACACACACACAACCCCCGCTCCCAATCCTCCCCCCCCCTCCTCCAACCCCCTCATACATACATACAATAAAAAAAGGTGTAAATCAATGAAAAAAAAACACGATCAAAAACACCACGAAAAACACTATAATGAAAGCCAAACACCGCGCTGAGCCTGTATCGCGGCGCCCAAACACGTATACGTCAATGTCTGGGCGCGCGTACGATGGCGGGGAGGAGGAGGAGGAGGAGGAGGGAGCAAGGGGAAGTGGGAGAGGGAAGAGGGAGGAAGGGAGAGGAGAAAGAAGGGGATGAGGGAGGAAAGGGGAAGAGAGGAAGTAGGAGGCGAGGAGGAAGGGGAAGAAGGGAAGGGTAGAGAGAGGAGAAGAGGAAGGGAAGGAGAAAAGGGAAGAGGGAGAAAGGGGAAGAGGGAGAAAAAGAGAGAAGTAGAGAGGAGAAAAAGAGAGAGGAAGGAGAGGAGGAGAGGAGTGGAAAAGGAAGGAAAGGGAAGAACGAAGAAAGGAAGGAAGGAAAGAAGGGGAAAGGGAAGGAACGAGAGGAGAAAAAGGGAAGAAGAGGAAGGAAAGGAAGAAGGAGGAAGAAGAAGAGGAAGGCAAAACAAGTGAAGAGTTCCGATACGATATTGCATTTGGGGCGAGTGTTACGAGGAAGGGAGGAAGGGAGGAGAGAGGGAGAGAGGGAGGCTGGGAAGGAGAGAGATAGGAAGGGAAGGATTGGCAGAAAGGGATAGGATAGGATGACTTGAAGAGAAAGGAAAGAGGGAGGAAGGGAGGAAGGGAGGGAAGAAGGGAGAGACAGGAAGGGAGGAGAGAGGGAGAGAGAGAGGCTGGAAGGAAGAGTGGGAAGGAGAGACTGATAGGATGGAAAGGATGGGCAGAAAGGGATAGGATAGGATGGTTTGAAGAGAAAGGAAGGATAGCAAGAAAGGGAGAAGGGAGATAGAAAAGCCGAAAGGGAGAGAAGAAAAAAACGGAGGGAGTGAATTAAGGACAAGAAAGAAAGAAGGAAAAGAAGAAGGGGGAGAGGGAGATAGAGGGGCAGAATATAAGAGAGAAGGAAGGAAGAAGTGAAGGGATTGTAGATAGGAAAGGAAGAAGAAGACGCAGAAAAGCTGAAAGGGAGAGAGAAGAAAGACGGAATGAGGAAATTATGAACGAGAAGTAGGAGAGAAAGAAGAAAGGAAGATAGACAGAAAGATGAAAGAAGAAGTGTGGATAAGAATGGAAGTAGAAAAGGGAGAAGAGGGAGATAGGAAAACTGAGAGGGAGGGAGAGAGAGAAGAAAGGAGAGAGAGAAACAGAGAGGAAGAGAGGCAGGGAAGAAGGGGAAGGAGAGTTAGGAGGCTGCAAGGGAAAGAAGGAAGAAGGAAGGAAGGAATAAAGGAAGGAAGGACGTGAGTTAGAGAGGAGATAAATAACGTGAGAAAGAGAGAAAAGAGAGAGAGAAGGAGAGTTCGGGAATTCAGTGGAGGATAAAAAAGAGAAGGAAAAATAAACTTGAAGATAAAGAACGAAAGAAGGAGAGAGAGAGAGAGAGAGAGAGAGAGAGAGAGAGAGAGAGAGAGAGAGAGAGAGAGAGAGAGAGAGAGAGAGAGAGAGAGAGAAGGAAGGAAAGAAAGAGAATGAGAGAGAGAGAAAGGAAATAAAGAAGAAAATAAAAAAAAGATTGCGAAGAGGGAAAAAGGAGAGGAAAGAAAATGAAGGAAGGAAAGAGAATAAGAGAGAGAGAGAGAGAGAGAGAGAGAGAGAGAGAGAGAGAGAGAGAGAGAGAGAGAGAGAGAGAGAGAGAGAGAGAGAGAGAGAGAGAGAGAAAAGAAAGAAGAGAGAGAAAAGAGAGGAAAACAAAAAAAGGAAAGAAGAAAGAAAGGAAAGAATAACTACAAAGGGACAATAAAAACGGAGGCAAAAAAAAGAAAAAAGAAAACAAGAGAAACGAAAAGATGAAGAGGAGAAGAAAAAGGATGAAGAAGAAAATAAACAAGAACCATAAAGGATAAATAAAAGGGAAGAAAAAAACATAAAAAATAATTACAGACGAGGAAGAAGAAGGGGAAGGAGATGAAGAAGAAGGGTGGAGCAAAAGAAGAATAAGTGAGAAGGAAGATAAAGGAGAGAGGCAATAAAGGAAATAGACTGTGGAAGAGGGGAAGAGAGGGAGAATAAAGAGAGGAAGGAAGGAAGGAAGGAAGGAAGGAGGGAGAAAGAGGAAGGGAATTACTGTAAGAGAGAGAGAGAGAGAGAGAGAGAGAGAGAGAGAGAGAGAGAGAGAGAGAGAGAGAGAGAGAGAGAGAGAGAGAGAGTAAATTGAAATGAAGAACCCCCGGAGGCAGGAAAGAAAGAAAGGAAAAAAAAGAGAAAATGGAGGAAGGAAGAAAGGACGGGAAGGAAGGAAGAAGGAAGGAAGGAGAGGAGGGAATGAAGGAAGGAATAGGGATAGGAATAAATGATAAATGGAAGAAATGAGGAGAAATGAAAGAAGGAAGGAAGGAAGGAAGGACAAAAGAATGAAAGAAAGGAAGAAATGAAAGAAAGAAAGAAAGAAAAGAAAGTAGGAGAGAAAAAATGGAAGCAGGAGAGATAAAAAGAAAAGAAGGAAGGAAGAAGGAAGAAAGAAAGGAAGGACAAAAGAATGAAAGGGAGAAAGGAACAAATGAAAGAAAGAAAGAAAAGAAAGTAAGCGAGAAAGAATGGAAGAGGAAGAGATAAAAAGAAAAGAAGGAAGGAAGGAAGGAAATTAGGAACGAAGGGCATCGGTTTCGTGACTAGTGCATGTGTGTGTGTGTGTGTGTGTGTGTGTGTGTGTGTGTGTGTGTGTGTGTGTGTGTGTGTGATCGATAGGAAGGCATGCTGGAAGGCGCCCACCTGTCGCCTCCTGCAGGAAGACAGGTGTGGCGGTGACCAGGAAGGCGCCGGCACCCCCCTACCCCCCTACCCCCCCCCCCCCACCACCACCGCCACCGATGCCATTACCAAGTCTAAGCTCACCCCCGTCACCACTACCAACAATATCACCATCCCCACCACCATCACCACCATCTCTACCACCACCATTCCCTTCCCCCCCCCCCACTACCACCATGATTTTTAATAACATCAATAATAACAATACATTCACTTCACCACCACCACCACCACCACTGTTAATACTAATAGTAATACTGTCTATCTATCTTTCTATCTATCTATCTGTCTATCTATCTATCATCTCTCCCGCTCCTTCGTTTTTACCTGTTTTATTTTTTTTTATTTCCTTTCTCTTCCTCCTCCTCCTACTCTTTCTTATCATCCTTTCCTCCTCCTTCTTCTTCTCTCTCCTCCTCTTTCTCCTACATCTTTATCATCTCATTCTCTTTCCCCTTATCTTTTCCATCTCCTCCTAATCATTCTCCTCATCTTTTTCTCCTCCTCCTCCTCCTCCTCTTCTTCCTGGTGACTCACACAAATGACGCAATGATGGATTCGGCTTAAGTCTCTCTCTCTCTCTCTCTCTCTCTCTCTCTCTCTAATTATGGATCCTATATTTCGCGCTAATTTCCATCTTAATTCTTTTTTTTTCTTTTTCCTAATTCTCTTTTTCGCTCTTGTTTTTCTTTCTTTCGTTCACTTTCGTTTTTTTTATCTTATCTTTCTCATTAGCGTAAAAGTTCCCTCGAATTTTCTTTTTTTCTTTGTCTTCTTTTTTTCTTTTTTTCTTCGTTGGGGTCGTTATTATTTTCTTCTTTTTTCTTGTCATTTCCCTTTCGCTTTCATGTTTTAAATTGAGTTCAGTTTCTTTTTTTTCATCGTAGACTTTTATTTTCATGTTAACAGAGTTTCATAATTTTTCGTCCAAAGTGAGTGTAATTATAGGCAAGATTTTTTCATTTTTATTGTTTACTTTTATTGAATTAATTATCTATTACTTAATCATATTCTTTCTTTTCTTTTCTTTTTTTTTCACTTTTTCATTTATTATTCAAAATTTATTCATTCATTCCTTCATATTTTTCTTGATTCATTCCTTTCTTTCTTTCTTTTTCTCTTACTCCTCCTCCCATCCTTCCTCTTTTCCTTCCTTCCTTCATTCCTCTCTTTCTTTCATTCTTCCTTCTTCTCCTTCCCTCTCCAAAACACAGCAATACACTTTTCCCTAACAATCACTTCACTACACTTCATTCCATTTCACTTCCTTCATCTCAGTCAGTGTGTTCATCGTCATCTCATCCACTTCATCATCATCATCATCATTGCCTTCATCTTACTGTGTGTATTATTATCGTTTAACTTATTTGGGTCATCTTACTCCTCCTCCTTTCTTTCCTTCCTCTTTTCCTTCCTTCCTTTCTTTCTTTCTTTTTCTTTCTTTCTTCCTTCCTTTCTTTTTTCTTCCTCACTTTGCTCACCTCTGTTTATGCATTCATCCTCATCTCATCTCTTCTCTTCACTTCTTTTCACTCGTCTCATGTCATCAAACAATCTCTTTTAACTAAGCTCTGAGAACATTGCATTAATTTCCTCCTCATCTCTTGTCCCCTCAGAGTAAGCTATCTCTCATTATCTCACTTCCGCCACCTCATTTACCTGCCCGCCCCCCCTCGCCCTCTTACCCACTCACCCCTCCTGCCTCTCTCTCTCTCTCTCTCTCTCTCTCTCTCTTCTTTTAATGATCTCATCGTCTTAATTAAGGGTTTTTGTCCTTGAATCTCTTTTGAAATTCGCTGTTTTCTTTTTTTCTATCTTTCTTCCTTTCTTTCTTTCTTTCTTTTTCTCTCTTCTCTCACAAATTCGCGTATACGTTTATTTTCTTTCTTTCTTTATCTTGCAAGTTTTCGTATTCGCTTTCTTTCTTTCTTTCTTTCTTTCTTTCTTTCTTTCTTTCTTTCTTCCTCCCTTTTCTCATCTTTCTCACTTTCATTCTTTATCTCTTGTTCTCCTCGTTTGTTTTTCCTTTCTTTTCTTAGCTATTTACTTTTTTTCGTTTCTCCTCCTTTCTTTCTTTCTTTCTTTCTATCTTTCTTTCCTCTCCATCAAATTACATAGACTACCTCTTTTTTACCCCAAGTTTATTTTTTCCTATATTTTTTCTTTAATTTTTCTTCCTCTTTCAACTATCTTTTCTTTCCCTTCTATATTCCTTTCTTTATTCAATATCATACACTATTATTACTATCTTCTTCCTTTCTTTACTTTTATCACTTAATATATTACTCTCTCTCTCTCTCTCTCTCTCTCTCTCTCTCTCTCTCTCTCTCTCTCTCTCTCTCTCTCTCTCTCTCTCTCTCACCGTTTCTCTCATCTCATATTTTTCGTCTGTCTGTCTTTTTTTTTTGCTCTGAATCTTATTATCATTTTTCATTACTCTGCTCTTCTTCTTCTTTTTCCCTTCCTGAGCGTGAAGCCTTGATTATTTTCTCTAGTTCATCTTATATATTTTTCTCCTTATAATTTGTCTGCATTTTATTATTTTCCTTCTAGTATTTTGCAACATGATTTCCTTCGTTTTGGTTTTCATCCCTTTTTTTTTATCTAATTTGCATATATTTTTCTATTTTGCCTTTTCCTTTCTTTGCAACATCACCCATCGTCTTACCTTGTATATTTGTTAACTATATTTATCTAGTTCTTTATTATTTTCTTTCTATTCAATCGCATTCTCCTTGTCTTTAAAATCTCACCTACAATCCTTTCTCCTTTTCGTTATTTTTTCTTTATTTATTTTTCTTATTTTATGTATTTTATCTTCCTCTTGTTTTTATTTTATTTTCTCTTTCTCTTCACTTCAGTTTCCGTGGTCTAGAAAACAACTCTCCCTCTCTCTCTTTCTTCCTTTCTCTCTCTCTCCCCCTTTCTCCCTTTATTTATTTCGTTATTTCTCTCCCTATATATATGTTTTCTCTCTCACAAACCCTCCTGCATCTTTAAAAATTCACCTACTTTCTCTCTCTCTCTCTCTCTCTCTCTCTCTCTCTCTCTCTCTCTCTCTCTCTCTCTCTCTCTCTCTCTCTCTCTCTCTCTCTCTCTCTCTCTCTCTCTCTCTCTCTCTCTCTCTCTCTCTCTCTCTCTCTCTCTCACCTGCATCTCATTAAATCACTCACGCCTCACCTGTTTTCTTTACCTGACTGACCTTCACTTTCACTTAAATTCTATACCCCTTCATCCCCTCTCCCCCCTCCCCCCCTCTTTTATTCTCCCCCTTTTAATTCCCCCTCATCTCCCCTTAATAGGTTTGTAGGGCATTGTGCAAGGTCGCTGAGGTGGTGTTTGTGGGTGAAGGGAAGTGAGGTGAAGTGTAGGGGAGGTAAGAAGGGAATGAATGTGTTTTGGAGAGGGTGTTTGAAGTGTAGTGAAGTGTAGGGAAGGTAGGAGTGTATTTGTGTGGTTTGGAAAGGAAGTTTGAAGTGTAGTGAAGTGTAGGGAAGGTAGGAGTGTATTTGTGTGGTTTGGAAAGGAAGTTTGAAGTGCAGTGAAGTGTAGGGGGAGAAAAGAGTGTATTGGGTGTGTTCTAGAGAGGGGAAAAGAAGTGTAGTGAAGTGTAGATGAGTGAAGAGTGTATTGAAGGGGGATAAGTGTTTGGAGAGGAAGAAAGAAGTGTAATGAAGTGTAGGAAAGAACAAAGAAGCACTGAGGGTATTTTGAAGAGGAAATTTGAAGTGTAGTGAAGTGCAGAAGGGGGAAGAGAGCCTTGGTGTGTTTTGGAGAGGGTGGAAGGAAGCGTAGATGACGTAAGAAAGGGAAAAAGAAGTGTAGGAGAAATAAGAAAGCATTGGGTGTGTTTTAAAAAGGGAATATGAAGTGTACTGAAGTGTAGGCGAGGTTAGACAGCCTTATATATGTTTTAGAAAGGAGAAAAAAAGGGATGGAAAGGACTAACACGTAATTTATGAAGTGAGAAATGATTTAGTGAAGTGTAATGAAGTGTAGAAAGGACATTAGATGCACTGAAAGGAGGAATGAAGTGTAAGGAAGTGTTGGGAAAGTAGAGAAGGAAAGAAAATGAAAGAAAATGGGGAGTTAAAGCAAGCATTCTAAGGGGAAACCGTAAAGAAAGTATCAGTAGTAGTAGTAGTAGTAGTAGTAGTAGTAGTAGTAGTAGTAGTAGTAGTAGTAGTAGTAAATGAAGGGATTTGAATGTATATAGTCCAGAGGTTATTTAGGGGGAGTGAGTGAGGGGAACGTTCAAGGGGAAGGGTAGAAGGGGAATGAAGGGGAAGGGAGGGAAGGGAGGGGAAGGGAAGGGGTTGAAGGGAGATGCAACTTCAGCTATCGACTGCTAACATGTCTGACTCATACTCTCTCTCTCTCTCTCTCTCTCTCTCTCTCTCTCTCTCTCGAGGATACGTACCCACCCTCGATCTTGTAACAGAAACCCATTAGGCCTAATTTTCCTCCTCTTCCTCTTTTTCCTCCACTTTTTTCCTCCTCCTCTTTTTTTCCCTCCTACGTCTCATCCTCCAGTTTACTTTTTTTCCTCCCTTCTCCATTTCATTTCCTCCTCCGTTTGTTTCCTCCGGTTTATTTTTTCCTCCAATAGGTCGTATAGGGACACTACTCTCTCTCTCTCTCTCTCTCTCTCTCTCTCTCTCTCTCTCTGCAACCCTTTCAGCTATACATACGGAGATAAAGACATAACATTCTCTCTCTCTCTCTCTCTCTCTCTCTCTCTCTCTCTCCAAGAACGGGTCACATGGAGGAGAGAGAAGCTGGATGTTTGTTCAGCTTTAAGAGAGAGAGAGAGAGAGAGAGATGGAGGGGGGCGGTACAGAGGCAGGTGTGGGCACGCGCGCGCTCTCTCCCTCTCCCTCTCTCTCTCTCTCTCTCTCTCTCTCCACCACCAGCTCAACTCCACTCACAACAAAAACACCACCACCACCACCACCACCACCACCACCATTACAGTCATTACAATCACCATCACCACCACCAACACCAAAAACAACAACACCGCGATACCAGAATAACACCACCACCACCACTACTACTACTACCACTACTACTACTACTACTACTACTACCATCAACATCACCACCACCACCACAACATCAGCTGCCCAGTAATGAAAACGTTAGAGAACATTAGTGCACATAAAATCTCTCTCTCTCTCTCTCTCTCTCTCTCTCTCTCTCTCTCTCTCTCTCTCGTTCTTTCCCATTTTCTTTCATGTTATGTCGTCCTATCCTTTCTCTTTCATTCTTTTTATCATATTTCTTTCTTATTTTATCTTTCCAGTGTTTTCCTTTTATCATCCTTTTCCTTTCTTTCTTTTCCATGCTTTTCTCTTATTTTCCTATCTTACTTCCACTCGATTTCCCCTTTATTTTCATTTTTCCCATGTCTCCCTCTTATTTTCCTTTCCTTTCTTTCCCATGCTGTCTTATTTTTTTCCCTGTCTCTTATTTCCATTCTCTCTCTCTCCCCCCTCGCTCTCTCTCTCTCTCAGGGGGACAAACAGAATAGCTTCCTTATATATATATTTTACTTTCTTCTCCTTTTTCGTCAACATTTCCCTCCCTTCGCTAACGTATGCACTGAGGGGCTACAATTTGCATGGCAGATGACAGCAAGGGAACCACGAGGACTGCCTGTTTATAATTCACGAAGGAAATAAAGAGGGGAAGAAAGGAAGGGGGAGGGATAGAAGGGAAGAAAGAAAATCAGGGTGGAATACCGTCATAATGGCTGTTTTTTTCCTTTGTTAATGAGGGGATAACACACACACACACACACACACACACACATTATACACGCAAAACAGCCTTAATGAATAGTAAAATAACCGGTAAGAAATATGGTATAATAGCCTAATCAATAGAAAGCTAACCACTAAGGAATATGATACGCGTACTAGCCTCATAAATAGTGAAATAATCAGTAAGAAAAATCGTATGGGTAATAGCCTATCTTCTACTAGTAATACAAATGATAGTATGTATAATAGCCTAGTCAGAAAAATAGTAAATAGTATATAGTCTAAATAGTAAATAATAGCCTATCTTCTACTAGTAATACAAATAATAGTACGTATAATAGCCTAGTCAGAAAAATAGTAAATAGTATATAGTCTAAATAGTATAAATAGTAAATAATAGCCTATCTTCTACTAGTAATACAAATGATAGTACGTATAATAGCCTAGTCAGAAAAATTAGTAAATAGTATATAGTCTAAATAGTATAAATAGTAAATAATAGCCTATCTTCTATCATTTTTTTTTCATCGTTTTCAAAGTTCATCGTAGCCATTTGATGTGGTAATACTGTTTTATTTTCTCCTCCTTCTTCCTCCTTCCTCTTCCTCCTTTTTCACAATAATCGAGGTAAAAACTGAAGAAAATAATCGTAATCAAAATAATAACAAGAAAAGTTTTAAATATAATTGCCATCATTTTCTTTTCTTTTCTTCCGTGCAGCAAAATTTTTAAAAGGCACAGTTTCTTCTTCTCTTCCTTATTTCTCAATCTGCCCTATGTAATTCTTTTCTAGTCCTGTTTTCCTTTATTCCTCCCTTTATCGTGCGTTCTCTTCGTTTTCTGTTCGCTGTTTTTATCGTCGCATGCAAATGATAAAATAAAAGAGAAAAGGAAAACATGGGGGTCAAAATTCCAACATGCCGCCTTTTCTGAATATTCTGTCTATTATTTTTCGCCGGTTCGCAAATTGTGTCTGAGTTTTTTTTTCCAATCCCAAACCGACACGGAATAATGGAATGGCTGTACACCTTGGATCAAAAAGCAAAGGGGAAGTGAATATATACAATGGATTTGGCTTTTTCCTTCTACGCATATCCCGGAATTTGAAACAGGAAAGCTACAAATACAGAAAGCGGGAAAGAAGGAACGGAAGGAGGAAGGAAAGAAAGAAAGGAAGGAAAGAAGAAAGGAAGGAAGAAAAGAAAGAAAAGCCTAACTTCACAAAACGTAACCTAGCTTGTCACATGAATAACAATAAAAAAGAAAAGAAAAGAAAAATACAATGATCTTACCCGTTCCCTCATACAGAAAGGTCTCCATTTTAACGTGGGTGACATCTACAGCAAGTAAAAAGAAAGAAAAATGAATGAATATAAAAAAAAAACAGCCTTACTTCTTCATTCATACACAAACTCCTGCATTTTGAAACGGGATGACATCTTTAATAACAGCAAAACAAAGAAAAGAAAAGGAATAAGAAAATTAAAACGAAAAACAATGGCTTTACTTCTTCCTTCATACACAAACTCCTGCATTTTAATAGGGATGACATCTTTAATAACAGCAAAACAAAGAAAAGAAAAGAAATAAGAAAATTAAAACGAAAAACAATGGCTTTACTTCTTCCTTCATACACAAACTCCTGCATTTTAATAGGGATGACATCTTTATACATCAGCAAAACAGAGAAAAGAACTACAACAACAAAATAATAACAGCAACGACAAAAGCAAACGAGAAAAACAATGGCCTTACTTGCTCTCTTATTCAGAAACTCCGGCAATTTTTAAAGATGCAAAATTATTCCTCCTTCGATTCGCCGCGCGCTGCCAGTCTTCTCAAAATCCCCCGGTAAAGGGTATGACATCTTTAATAACAGCGAAAACAAACAATAATAGCAACAAAAGAATACTAAAAACAATGGCCTTACTTGCTCTCTTATTCAGAAACTCCGGCAATTTTAAAGAAGATGCAAAATTCTTCTTCCTCTGGTTCGCCGCGTGCTGACAGTCTTCTCAAAATCCCCCGGTAACTTTAAACTGCACAGCGAGTTGTTTGCCGCTGCCACCTCAACTATTTTCAAAGGCCAAAAAGAAGATTAATAGGGTTTTCATGATTCCTTTTTTCACGTTCACGGTACAGAGGAAGGATCACACTACCACCAGGGTCATAAATGCACCTCTGGAAATGCGCGAAACTCCTACGAAATCCTTGTTAAAAATGTGTGTGGTTGGGGATCGAAATGTTACCAGATTCCTCCACCTCTCACGTCAACAATATCCAAAGGCCGAAAAGTAGATTAATCGGGTGTTCATGATTCCTTTTTCACGTTCACGGTACAGAGGAAGGATCACACTACCACCAGGGTCATAAATGCACCTCTGGAAATGCCTGAAACTACTCCGAAATCCTTGTTAAATGCGTGTGGTTGGGGAAAATGTTATCAGATTCTTTCACCTATCACGTCAACAATTTCAATTATTTGAGTTTTTTTCAGTGTCAATATCTTTTGCATACTAATAAAAACAGCAGTAATAGGAGTGATGACAATTTTAAAAAGAGTATTTGGTTAATTTTTCCAACATAAAAAAGTAGCCTATTATGCGAGTTAACTAGGCTATATACACTTTCAAAAACAATAAATCAATGCTAATATTTTTTTTTATATACCAATAAAAGAAAACAATAGAAGTGATGACAGCTTTAAAAGAGTATTCAGTAATGTAACTACAAATATAGGAAGACATTAGACCAAGTGTAAGTTAGTACAGTTCCCCATTAGCCTACACACACTTTCAGCAGCAGTAAATCAATGGCAATAATCTTTTGTATACCAACAGAAAACAGCAATAGAGGTGGTAACAGCTTTGAAAAGAGAGTATTTGGGTGAGGAACTAAATATACAGGAAGACATTAGACCAAGGGTAAGTTAGGCTACACTTTCAACTGCAGTAAATCAATAATCGTTTCTATACCAACAGAAAACAGCAATAGAAGTGATATTAGCTTTGAAAAGAGAGTATTTGGGTGAGGAACTAAATATACAGGAAGACATTAGACCAAGGGTAAGTTAGGCTACACTTTCAACTGCAGTAAATCAATAATCGTTTCTATACCAACAGAAAACAGCAATAGAAGAGTGATATTAGCTTTGAAAGGAGAGTATTTGGGTGAGGAACTAAAAATACAAGAAGACATTAGACCAAGCTAGTATAAGTTAGTACAGTTCACCATTAGGCTATACACACTTTCAGCAGCACTAAATCAATGGCAATATCTTTTGTGAACCAATAAAAACAGCCGTAAAACATGACAGCTCGGATACGCTTTTAAAATGATGGCTATTTCGGGCATTACCAAGAGTGGGAGGCATTAGACTAGCGATTTTTTTGTGGGGTTTACGAGCAATAACAAGAAATTGGAGTTATATTAATTTTAGAAAGCTGTAGTTTATTGATGATAGATAGAAACTTCGCAAATTAGCTTTAAGGAGAGATAGATAGATAAAAAGCAATGTAGATAAAGAGTTATAAGCATAAAAAACATTAGGCAAATATTGGTTCTGTAGTTAACTATCAATAAGAGGCAATTGGAGTTATATTTTACAAAGGGTTTAATGGCTAATGATATGGAGATGAGGAACGAGGTCACAACCAGTTTATGCCTTTAATTTTACGTTTTTAGTTTATTAATACGAGAAAACTTTGTAATGCAGCTTTAACGAGTGATTGGCAGATAAAACGAAATATAAATGTACATATCTCGATTTGAACAAGCGAAACAAGCAGAAAATGAGAGGCTGGATGGTTAATATAGCTACTGAAGATAGGCTATGGAAATTAAATTGTTGAAGCGTTATCATTATTCCTGTTTTACTTATTTCTCCTTTATTTAATTTTTCTCTCCGTCCTTCACCTCTCTCTTTCCTGCTTCCTATGTTTCTCTTCCTCCTTATTCCTCCCTTCTTTACTTTTCTCTTCATTCTATTTCATTTTCTTCATTTCTTTCTATCTTTATCTTTTTTATTCCTCCCTTCCTTATTTATATCTTGTTTCTTTTTCACCATCTTTCTTTATTTCCATCTTTCCCTTCCTCCTTATTCCTCCCTTCCTTACTTCCCTCTTTATCCTTCTCCATTATCTTCCTTTCTTTCGATCTCTCTCTTCTTCCTTTTTCCTCTCTTCCTTACTTCCTTCTTTATCCCTTTCCATCATCTTCCTTTATTTATATCTCTCCCTTCTTCCTTATTCCTCCCTTCATTACTTCCCTCTTTATCCCTTTCCATCATCATCTTTCTTTCTATCTTTCTCTCCTTTCCTCCTTATTGCTCCCTTTCCTTACTCCTCTCTACATCGATTTCCATTATCTTCCTTTATTTCTATCTCTCCCTTCTTCCTTATTCCTCCCTTTCCTTACTCCTCCCTTCATCGTTTTCCATTCTTCCTTTATTTCTATCTTTTTCTTCCTTCCTATTCCTTCCTTCCTTAATGCCCTCTTCATCGTTTTCCATTCTTCCTTTATTTCTATCTTTCCTTCTTCTTTATTCCTCCCTTCCTTATTTCTATCTCAATCCTTTACCACCCTCTTCCTTCCTTTCTTTCTATCGTTTCCTCTTTCCTCTGTCCCTTCTATTCCACTTTCCTAATATTGCTCTCCTTCCATCATTCTATTTTTTGCTGTTGGTCCATATAAAAAAAAAAAACTAGATTGGATTGGTTTAAAAAAAGGTATGCCAGTTTTTTCTTTTTTCCTTCGTTTCCTTTACTATTTTCTCGTGACTTCCATCATCCGTCTCTCTCTCTCTCTATCTTTCCCTCAATCCTCCATCTCTCTTCTGTTCCTCTCTCTATCTTCGTTATTGGTACGTATAAAAACTAGATTGGATCGCTTTCAAAAGGTATAGATCAGGTTGTTTTTTCTTCGTTTTTTATTTTTTATTTTTTCGTGGCAACAGCGAACGCCACCTACCGTCAGCTGTTGTTTGTTTGTTGATGTTTATGGCTCGCGTCTTGAATTTGGCGCCGAGCGAAGAGTTTGATTCGAAAGTGGAAATCAATGAAGGCAGACAGCGAGGCACCAGCTCAAGGTTATCTCTCTCTCTCTCTCTCTCTCTCTCTCTCGGTGCCATATGCTCTGCGCTGCCTGGATATTATGTATTCTCTCTCTCTCTCTCTCTCTCTCTCTCTCTCTCTCTCTCTCTCTCTCTCTCTCTCTCTCTCTCTCTCTCTCTCTCTCTCTCTCTAATCACTACAGCAACGGAAATAGCAACACACACACACACACACACACACACACACACATGCACGAGAGAGAGAGAGAGAGAGAGAGAGAGAGAGAGAGAGAGAGAGATAATAACCAAATTACTGAATATTTACGTCCCGAGGGATGAATCAAATTTTAGCAAACAATATTAAAAAAAATGATGGTAATGATAATAGAAATACCACTAATAATGATAATGGTAAAAATAATAACGTGAATTCATGAGAAGCGACGAGAGATAAAAAAATCGAATAAAATAGATAAAACAAATAATAAAATGAACTAAAAATGAGAGCTCGCGTGCACGATATTTCCATTCAAAGGTCAAACACTATTTTCATCCGTATTTCTTTTTCTCATTCATGTTATAATTTCACGGTCGGGTATTGGTATGAATTTATTCATGCGTCAATTAATGTCTATCTGCATATTCATTCATCTATGTAATCACTTTTTTTACGTTTGCATATATTTTTATTTTTATTTTAAGTACGTTTTACGATTAAATTTTTTTGAACTATTATTAACTATCACTGTAGGTATAATCAACTCTAATGGTAGGTAGGCGTCACTTTACCAATTACCTATTTACTTTCTTCTCATGTGTTTAAGTCCATTATAATCGAATTTAAGGCTATTCATGACCTAAAGTTTATTTCTACTTCATTTCCACTCTTGCCTTGGTGAAAAATGTGTGCTTTCGAAATAGGGAGGGAACAAAAACTCGTCATTCAAAAATCATGTTCAAAAATCCCCGTTTAGTAAAAATATTAATGACTCTGACTGTATTTTTTCTTAATTTTTCACACACGACTTTCTGTAAAAAATGCACGCTTTTGAAATTGGGGATAAAAAAATAACCCTTCAAAAAGCTGCTCGCAAATCCCGTTCAATCGTGTAATTTAGTTATTTTCTTCATTTTCACATTTGACTTTCTGAAAATAAACTAAAACTAAAACTGAAAATAAAATAAAATAAAACTTTCGTAATTGGGAACGAAAAAAAGCTTACTTCTTTCATATAACCTGTTCGCAAATCCCGTTCAATCATGTAATTTATTTTATCTTCATTTTCAACTTTGACTTTCTGAAAACAAAACAAAATGCACACTTTCGTAATTGGGAACGAAAAAAAAAAACCTAACTTCCTTCATATAACCTGTTCGCAAATTTCGTTCAATCGCATAATTTATTTTTTCTTAATTTTCACTCTTGATGGTCTTTTTTCCAATCGTATATACAGTTTTGAAATTGGGAACGAAAAACAAAAAAACAAACTTCTTTCATATAACCTGTTCGCAAATCCCTTTCAATCACATAATTTATTCTTTCTTAATTAACTTTCACTTTTGACTTTCTGAAAATTAAAAAAATTAAAAATGCACGCTTTCCAAATTGGGAGCGAAAAGAAAAAAAACTAACTCCCTTCATATAACCTGTTCTCAAATCCCTTTCAATCGTGTAATCCGCTTTGAAACTCCAATTTACGAACGGAATCCGGATCGCGCGTCGGCCTCAGCAGGAACATCCGGGTGGACACGCTATTTCATGGAGGGGAGGATCCGGTTCGCTCGTCCGGTTCGGCTCGGCAAATCCGGTACATGAATCTTTGGCTCTTTTCTCGCGTGAAGGGACATCGCTTAGCCATTTTGACCATCAGTAAACCGTACCTTCCTCTTCCTCTTCCTCCTCTTCTTCCTCTTGCTTGTTCTCTTCTTCCTCCTCTTCCTCCTTCTCTGTGATTTGCTTCAGTACAGTTTTCATTTTTCATATTTTCTCATTTCTCATTTTTATCCTTTTTCCTTATTCCTCTTCTTCCTCTTTTTCTCCTCTTTCTCTTTCATTCCCTCCCCTTTATCTTTTATCTTTTATCTTGAACACGACTATGAATATTGCCTTCTCTTCCTCCTTTTTTTTCTTAGTTCTTCCTCTTCATCTTCTCTTCTTCTTCCTCCTCTTTCTCTGTCATTTGCTTCGCTTCGATTTTCATTCTTCATCTTTTCTCTTTGAAGGCAACTTTGAATACCTCCTTTTAATCCTTTGTTAGTCCTCTTCCTCTTCCTCTTCCTCGTCTTCCTCCTCTTCCTCCTTCTCTTTCATTTTCTCTCCATCTTTCCTCTTTCCTCTTGAGCACTATCATCAATACCTCCTTCTCTTTCCTTTCCTTTTCCTTAGTTCTCCTCCTTCTCTTCCTCCTCCTCTTCCTCCTCCTTCACCTCTTCCTCTTTCTCTCAATAATTTCTCCGGTTTCACTTCCTCCTCCTCCTCCTTCTCCTCCCATCCGTTATCCTCTTCTTTCACTGCCACCATTTCCTCCTCCTCCTCCTCCTCCTCCTCCTCCTCCTCCTCCTCTTCTTCCTGGCCTTTGTAACTGGAAAAGTGTGGAAGACATTAAAGATGAAAGCAATGCAAAGCGATCCTCCATTAAAGAGAGAGAGAGAGAGAGAGAGAGAGAGAGAGAGAGAGAGAGAGAGAGAGAGAGAGAGAGAGAGAGAGAGAGAGAGAGAGAGAGAAAAGAAAAGGAAAAGACCAGAAACAAGAGAATAATGTAAGACGCAATAAAACAAAGGAAAACAAGAATAGGGGAAAATAATGATAGATAGATAGATAGATAGATAGATAGGAAGGAGGAGGAAAGGGAGACAACAACAGAACGATAAACAGAAAACGAAGGACACGCATGATAAAGGAAGGAATAAGGGAAAATAAGATAGACAAGGACACAGAGAGAGAAGGAATAAGAGAGAATAACAATAGAAAGAAGATGAAGAGAAGAGAAATGAAGGAGAATAACGATGAATCAATACAAACAGCGAACAGGAAACGGAGAAAACACATGATAAACGAAGGAATAAAGGAAAATAAGATAAAAAAGAAGATAGGGAGAAGGAAGAAAGAAGAATATTGATAGAAAGAACATAGAGAAGAGTTAAGAAAGAGAGAATAACAACAGAGCAATACAAACAGCGAATAGGACACAAAGGGAACGCATGATAAATGAAGGAATAGGGGAAAATGATGATAAAGCAATTACATAAATCAGATTAGGGTGTTGCGTGGGGCAGGCGGAAGCAAAGGTAAGCGAGTGTGTTGAGGTGCGTGACCAAGAGAGAGAGAGAGAGAGAGAGAGAGAGAGAGAGAGAGAGAGAATATAACAGTGTAATGCTTTAACTCCATGGAGAAAAGAGTGAAAATAGTTGATATATGCAAAATAGTGAGAAGTAAGGAAAGAGAAGGAATGAAAACGATGATACATGGAAATAAATAAAATATGTAAGGAAAGTATTGAAAAATGAATAAATGAGTGACTTAACTAATCAAATAAAATTATGAAATAAGGTAAAGACAAAATAAAAAACCAAAGGCAAAAATAGTACAAAAGACAAAAGATATAGCAAATAAAAAGACAGAAGTGGCAAAAAAAAGAAAAAAAATATATAGTTTCTAAAAAATACAAATAAGACAAAAAAACTAAGAAATAATAGAAAGAAAAAGAATAGAATGATAAAAAGGATAGAGACATAAAATAGGCAAAGGCAAAAAGTAAAAACAGCTTGTAAAAAAAAAGGGAAGAAAAATAAAGAAAATTACAAAAAAAGCAAACGAAACAAACAAAAACATAACCATAAAAAAAAGACAAAGAAAAAGGCAAAAAACGACAAAAAATAAAAAAGCAAAAAAAAAAATAATACTTAATACCAAAAACGAAAAAAACAAACAAAAAAACCCCACCAAACGACATAAATAAAAAACAACAAAAACAAGTAATCAAATGAGGCGCGTGAGGCGTGCGTGGGCCGACACCCGGATGAGGTCTTGCATAGAACATGATCACGTGACCCCTGACCTCTGCCTCTGACCTTTCCCGCCCCAGGTGACCGCCGGGGACCTTTACGCAGCGACCTTAGACCTATGCCTTACGCGGCGCCGTTCATTCATTGTTCGCTTTTAAAGGATTGGTCGGCAGTTATCACTCTGCATTTATTTTTAGGGGGGGGAGGAGGGGGGGGCAGGGAAGGAGGGAAGGGGTAGGGGGAGTTTTGATGGTTGTGGTGTTGGTGTTGGTGGAGTCGTGATGGGTATTGTTGTTATTATTATCATTTTCATTATAATTTTCATTATTATTATTTTTTTTTTATTATTATTATCATTATCATCACCATCATCATTGCAGTAATACTCTTCTTAATAGTGTTCGCTTTACTACTGCCTACCTACTTCACAGTCTTTTAGTCTTCATTCCTTGCATTCCTTTTCCTCACGCTCTTTGATGCCAGTGCTCCTGGTGTTGTGATTAGTGTGCGTGCGTGTGTGTGTGTGTGTGTGTGTGTGTGTGTTCGCCGCCACTCACCACCTGCCTCTCCCCCCCCCAGGCCTCCACACCCTGCCGCGCCCCCACGTCCGCCCGCCGCCGCCTCCAGAGTCCCCCGCGTCCTGCAGGCGTGAGGGGAGCGCCGCCCCCCGCCCCTCACCCCCGGCATGGCGGCCTCGCTCCCAGGTGATCGCAAGTGGCCCTGCAGGTGGCGGCGAAGCGCCGTCGTGGCGCCGAGCCATCTCCCCCGTGCTGCCGCCCCTGCCCCCGGGGTTGCAGCAGGAACCCCCAGCGCCCCTCCCCTCGAGTCCCGCCTCCCCTGAGAGCGGCGTGGACGTCGCCTCCGTGTGCATCCTGTCCCTGGACCTGACGCTGGACTGCGGCGGCCAAGGCGACGCGGTCTTCACGCTGGACGACGACACGCAGGCCGCCAAGACCTTAGGCGACGCGCCCCACGACACTACCACGGCAGGCGGCGGCGTGCACGAAGACGCCACCACTGCAAGCCTGACGGCGAGCAGGAGCAGTGTTCCCTTCGACGAGAAGTATTACGAGAAGGACGACTTTGCACCGTGCCTGCAAGGCGGAGGCGAGGGGCGCGCCGTGCCCCCCGAGGATGACGACGGCCTTGTCTCGTCTCTGCACCTGCAGAAGGAGGGAGGCGCCTCGCGGCTGGGCGACACCACCGCCGTGCCGGAGGAGGAAGATGACTTCATCGAGATCGACTGTAACGTGCAGCCGATGGAGGCGCTGAAGCGGCCGCTGGTGTACGGCTACGGCGGCAGCCCTGGCGGTAGGCTGCTGCGGGACGCGGCCCTCAGCGAGAAGCGGCTGTCAAGCGCCTCGATGGTGTCAGACTACATAGAGATGGACCTGGTGGAGGCGGTGCTGTCGGCGACAGTGGGCAAAGACCCCTTGGCAGGCGGCAGCTGCCTGGACCTGAAGGAGACCTACTGGGACCACTGGACGGCGCGGCGTGAGGCGGCGGTCGGCGAGAAGCTGCTGGGCGGCAACCTCCAGGGTTTGGGACGGCCCGGCTGCCCCTCCACCAAGTTCTGCTACGACCCTGAGGTGCTCCTGGCGCAGGTGCGGTGCCCCAAGTCCCTGGAGGATGCCACATTCAAGCAGTACTCGGCCTGCGTCAAGTCCCACATCTACGACCACTTCGGCGCCGTGCAGCAGGGCCTGCGGGAGTACGGCCTGACGCACGTTAGGCCGGACTTCATGTGCAGCCAGCCGGACCTGCCGGGGCAGCCGCGGGAGGCCGGCGCCTGCCCGCTGGACTATTCCAGCGAGCCTGAGCTGGCCACTTCGGGGGCGCCGCGCCACGCCGCCAACCCGCTGCCGCCGCCACACTTCAGGGACCGAGAAACCTCCGTGGACTCAGGCACGTGGTCGTACATGCCGGGCTCCGGGGACTCCACGGCGGAGCCCTCTCCCCGCTCCTGCTTCCCGCCCGAGGCCTTCCCGAGGTCGTCCTCCTCCCTGAGTCACGTCGCGGTGGGCGGCGGCTACGACCCGTGGCTGCACCTGCTGCCGGACGTCACGCCGCCCAGGACGCCGCGGCACAGTAAGTGACGACGACCCCCGGGTGACGCGTGACACAGAGACGACCTTGAGAGGTCACATGGTACGCTGCCCCCCACCCTTAACCCCTGGCAGGCTGCTCACACCTCACCCCTGCCTCACCTGCCCCACCCGTGCCTATAATAATGTCCCTTCCCACACGTGACCACACTCAACGCAACACCATCTTCCCCCATAACTAACTCCTCTTTTCCCCACTTCAGGTTTCTTCAACCCCGCCGCCTCGCCAGTGGTCACCTCAACCCCAGCCTCCCCCAGCCCCTCCCGCTGCTCCAGGACCTCCCGCTGCTCCAGGACCTCCACGAACCAGGAATCCCGCGTCCCCCGCCGCCCCAGCGTCCCCGCCCCTCCACCGCCAGCACCCCGCCAGCCCAGCACCCCTAAGAAGTCCTTCCTCCCCAGCCTGGCCACGGTCATGCGCTCCCCCTTGAGGAGACAAAACAGAGACAAGGACGCGGAGAACACAGGAGGAGGAGGAGGAGGAGGAGGATCATCTCTACCCCCTCCAGTACCTCATCTCTCCATACAGAATCGGAGGCTAACCAACATATCCTCCAAGTCTTCCTCGTCCTCCAAATCCTCCTCGTCCTCGTCCTCGTCTTCGTCGGCCTCCAGCAAGGACAGCGTGATGACCGTTATCCCGGCGCCTGCGAACCAGCGAACCCGAGGCGCCAAGTGGTTCATGAAGCACTTCGGTGGCGCTAAGAGCAGGATGGCGGCGGTGTGAGCAGCTTAGAGGCTTCGAAATCCCTATCTAAAAGCTTTTACTAGTGGCCAAAGGTTTGAGAGGACAGCACAGTACCTATGACTTCACGTTTACTGATAATGGGATCCAGGAGTGAGTCAAGCTACCTGATCTTACTCGTTTGATTAAGACTTTTACACGACTTCCAGTATTTAGACTTCGCAGGATCCGAAACAGTGAACGAAACAAGCGTTGGAATCTATAACGATAATTAGATATGGGAATAAAGAAAAAATATCCATGGCTCAAGATAATATAAAGAAGAATCGATGAATGTGATGGTTTTGATCGCTCTGAGGTTTATGGAGAGGAACTTAATCTTGGACTAATGGAATGGACAACAGAGATAACAGACGGCAAACAGAGAGAGAGAGAGCAAACAGGAGCTGGTCTCAGTCTGTGTTCATAGGTGTTTGAGAGCTGACGTGTGTGTGTATGTACGTGTGTGTGTGTGTGTATGTGTGTTTTGTAAGATACTAGTGTGCACATTATACCCAGTGAAAGACAATGCAATGGATTTTAAACCGATAAAACTTCGACATTACCTTTTTTTTAATTATCTCTCTAGAAGTAAGAGGAGTAAGAAGAGGAAGAGGAGAAGGAAGAGGAGTTTGGGAGTTGTTATACTGTAAGTAGTAACCTTAATATTACGATGACCTAACCACCAGGATGATTTTATATACTAATTGATTTCCCTTCAAAAAGTATATATGTTGTTACTGTAAGATATAACGATAGACGTCTAATTACTAACTTCTAACGTGTGTGTGTGTGTGTGTGAGAGAGAGAGAGAGAGAGAGAGAGAGAGAGAGAGAGAGAGAGAGAGAGAGAGAGAGAGAGAGTAATAATAATAAATAATAATAATAATGATAACAATAAGTGAGTGAATGGTGTCTTGTTTTAGCTGTTGGGTGAGTGGAACGGACGGACGTACTTACATAGCTTATATCAGGGCGTGGGTAGGGGTCCGCCGGCCACTTCGGTTCCTGCTCTGAACACTCCGCCATCACGACAACAACAATAACAACAGTCATCCGAGGAACTATAGTATAAACGTCTGACTGCCTATAAATATTCAAACAACTAGACATACCAATACCAAAGCAATATTTCATCGTTATTTAATCATGTTTATACTTTCTGCAGCAGTTTTAATTTTTTTATGACAATTTCTATATCAACACTATAGTTTTTCGGTTGAGATGTTTCACACCACTAATAGTTTTGCAGATTATAAACATTAAAATGATTAAACATACTAACAACTAAGCATTTTTCCACCATTATTTACTCCTATTAATACTTATCTGCGACAGTATTAATTCATTCACAACACTTTGCAATCCACACTATAGTCTCTCGCTTGACAATTTCCAGTGACGTCACGAGGCGCCAGGGTTCAAAGTGGCCGGAGGACCCCGCTACACCGACCTTGGCTTCTATATTAATAAAAACAAATACATGCATATATACCTTAGATGTGTATTGAAGGAGATCAACTCACCGACCCGCTTCTATAGGTGTTAATGGAGGAGCGACGCAAGTGTTGGTGTGTTGGAGTGTTATAATGAAGGTGATAGACCCGGGCAAGCCAGGTGATGTACCCTTTAGCGAGCATAATGACTACAATAATAATAGAGAGCTTGTTGGGTAGATGGGAGAGGAGAAGGAGGAGGTAGAAGATGGAAGAGGTAGAAGAGATAATAAGAGGAGGAGGAGGAGGTGGTGATGAATGAAACGAAAAGGAAAATAGAAAGAAAAGGAATAAAGGGAGATGAAAAGAACTGATGATGAAGGAAAACTAAAGAATAAGAATGAAAGGAGAGGGAAAAGGAGGAGGAAGAACATAGGGAGAGTAGGAGGCGTTGCGAAAGGAGGAAGAGAAGTAGGACGATAAGAATAAAAGAGAAAATGAAGGAGAGATGATAATAAGCATAACTAGGAGGAGAAAATCGAACAAGAACGAATGATGGAGAGGAGAATGTAAGAAGAGAAGGAGGAGGAGGAGGAAAAAGAAAAAAAGAAGAGGAAGAGGAGGAGAAAGAGGAGGAATAAGAAAAGGAGCATAAATATTAGATCCCAAAGAAGTAGAAAGGAAGGAAGAGGAGGAAGTAGAAGGAGGAAGATAAGGAAGAAGGAGAACAGAAGGAGGATGAGGAGCATAAAAGAAATTCGATCTCAAGCACAATTTTAAAGGCTGTCTGCTGTGGCCTCGCGAAGGACGATACAGCAACGATAGATTTGTAGTGTTTATTTTCATATATAAATAACGCTTAAAGGATAGACATTATACATACATACCTACAGTCTACTAGGGATCATTATGATTATTATTGTTATTATGATTATTAAGACGTACGTAGTCGCTGTGATCTATTTTTTGTTGTTATTGTATTATATTGTTGTTGAATATTGTATTGTATTGCATTCCTTCTGTGTGATTGTTTTATTTGTGATTTTGTTTTGATTTCCTCGTTTTCTTTTTCATTTGTGTTTTTTTATGGGTAACTTCCTTTTTTTTGTCTATGTATTGTTTTTTTTCTGTCTTCTTTTCTTTTTCTTCTTCTCTTTCTTCTTCTTCTCTGAATTATTATTTTCTTTCAACACTTCTTTTCTTCTTTTTGTACATTTTTCTCGTTCATTCTATTTACTTTCTTTCTCTCCTCTTTCTTATCTTTTCTTTCCCTTTTTCTCCGTCTTTCTTCCTTTCTTTATCGTTTTTTTTTAATTCTTTCTTTTTTTCTATCGTTTTTCTTTCTTTCATTTTTTCTTTAGTTTCTTTCTTTCTCTCTTTCTTCCTTATTTCTTTCTTTCTTTATCGTTTTCTTTCCCTAATCCTTTCTTTTTTTCTATCGTTTTTCTTTCTTTCTTTCTCTTTCTTTCTTCCTTTCTTTATCGTTTTCTTTCCCTAATTCTTTCTTTTTTCTCTCGTTTTTTTCTCATTTTCATTTTTCCTTTCTTTCTTTCTCCCGTTCTTCCTTTCTTTCTCTTTTTTTATTTTTTATTTAATTTCTTTCTTTCCTTATCTTTTTCTTTCTTTCTTTTTTTCTCTCTTTCTTTCTTACCTTTTTACCTACGAGCCTTAACATATCACTTAATAAAGAATAATAAAGGTTAAAGAAAAAAATATAAGGTGTTTGATTCTCCTTGTAACATTATCATTATCATCATTATTATTATTATCATTATTATTGTTGTTATTAATACTCTTCCATTTTTCTTACTTTTTTTTTTTACATTTCCAGAGCAAGTCATTTTTATTTTTAAGTTTCAAATAATAAAAGTAAAATGAAAACGAACCAGAAGGAATAAATAAAAACTACACATACGTTGTTATTATTATTATTATTATTATTATTATTATTATTATTATTATTATTATTATTCAAGTTTATTTTATTTATTCTGTTATTATTGTCAGGTTACAGAAATGACATGTATAATACGAGGGAAATAGCTGTTGTTGTTGTTGCTGTTGTTGTTGTTGTTGGTGGTGGTGGTGGTGCTATATTTTTTCCTTATTTTTTAAATTTTTTTGTATTGGGAGAGGGTTTGGGATGTATGTATGTATGTATGTATATGCGTGTTATTCCTTCATTTGTATTCATAGGACATTACTCTCTCTCTCTCTCTCTCTCTCTCTCTCATACAGACAAACAAACAAGCAACAAATTTTCCCTCGCTATTGGTCTTTCCCCTTCAATAATGCCACATATCACCTCCTCCTCCTCTTCCTCTTCTTCCTCCTCTTCTTCCTCCTCTTCTTCCTCCTCCTCTTCCTCCTGTTCTAGTTGTTTTCTCCATTTCCTTGTATTTCTGTTATTTTCTTTTCTTCCTCCTCTTCAATTATTCACCTCGTTGCCTTTTCCATCTTCTTCTCACCTCCTTCTTCTTTTTTTTTTAGTTCATCATTCTTCTTTTTTATCTTCTTCTCTTCACTCTTTTTCGAAACATCCTTCTTCTTATTTTTCCTTTTTCTTAACACATTAGGTTTCTTTGTTTATGTTCTTCTTCTTCATCTTTTTTTTATCTCTTTTACCTTTTATCTTCACATTTATCATCTTCTTTATTTCTCTTCGCCTCTTCTTCACATATTCTTTTCTCTTTTCTCTCACGTTCAAGTTCAATTTCTCAGTCTCGGTCTTCTCTCATCCTTCTTCACCACCTCACAAATCAGTCCTTTTCTTCCTTTTTAACGGCGCCACACCATATTGTAAGGATGGTATTCGGGCAAACCATAGGGCGTAAAGTGAGGGAAGTGGAGGTGACTCGAAGGGCGCCTCACGTTATTAATAGACAAAGGACCTGCACTATAGGGCGAAGGGACTGACAGGGGGCTATAGACAGAGCTAGAGAGAACGTTTAGACTCTGGGTATCGGCTGGGAGGGATGAGAACGGAGACGAACGAGATGGTTGATTCCCTGTAAACGTCAAAGATGGAGAACTAGCCGGGAAAGGAGACCGAGAGGGAGAGGAACCACGAGAACCAGGCCGGGAGAACTCAAGATTAGGAGAACCGAAAGGGAAAGAAGGAGAAAAAGTTGAACCAGGCCGGGAGAACGAAGAACTAGGGGACCCAAAAGAGGAAGGAGGAGGAGGACCAGGTCGAGAGAAAGAAGGATTTGCAGGAGTTTTGAGCGAAGGAGAGTTAGCAGGGACAGAACCTGGGATAGGGGGAGAAAGAGGCTTTCTGAGGTCGACTTCGAAGGGGCTGAAGGCTGGGGATGGCAGGGGAAGCGTCTGGGGCTCGAAGGGGTTGAGGGGCCGAAGAACGAAGTCGTCGGGAAGTAGAATGTGGCCCTCCACGAGTTCGGCGCGCAGGAAGTATGGGAAGGCGGCGATGGTCTTCCCGGCGCAGAGTGACTCGTCTGTAGAAGAGAAAAGGTGAATATGTATAAGGAAGAAGAGGAGAAAGAAGAACAGATTGAGGAGGAGGCGATGGAGATGGAGAAAGAGGAAGGAGAGGATAGAAAAGAGGAGAGAAGAAGGGAGAGGAGGAGAGAAGAGATGAGGACAACAAAGAAGAATGGATTAATAGGTGAATGAATGGAGGAATGAGGGAAAGAAGGAAGGAGGGAATAGATGAATAGACAAATTATGAAAAACGGTATAGACTGATTAAACAAGACACATGATTTAAGGAATAACATATAAAGAAAAAAATAATAAACAAATTAAATAATAAATGAATGAAGGAAAAAGAAAGAAGAAAAGAAAGGTAGTGAAAGAAAACAGCGAAAGGCAATAAAAGAGGAAGAAAAGAAGGAAAAGAGGAAGAAAAGAAGAAAGAAGGAGAGAAGGCGGGAATACTGACAAACATTATTTTTTCTTCTCGTTTCTCTATCCCTTTCATATCTTCCTCCTCCTCCTCCTCCTCCTCTTTCCTCATCTGCGTTTATGGTCAAGGGATGTTTTCTCCTCCTCCTCCTCCTCCTCCTCCTGCTCTTCCTCCTCCTTTCTATTTTAAGAGGAGGGGATAGAGATGAAGTTCCTGTTGTTGTCAGTCCTACGCTCTCTCTCTCTCTCTCTCTCTCTCTCTCTCCACTCGGTTCATTTTCTTTCCTCATAAACCTTTCAAGAGCTTATTTGCGAGCCTCTTACAGTTTTTTCGATGGAGTCTTATTATTATTATTAGTAGTATTAGTAGTAGTAGTAGTAATTGTAGTAGTAGTAGTAGTAGTAGTGGTGGTGGTGGTGGTGGTTTTTATATATCGTAGCCTAATATGTTCCTTTTCTTATTTAACACGTGTATTTTTTTATGGTATAGCCTAGTATAACTTTTATTATTATGGTAGATTAGCATTATTCATTTTTACGCTAATATTCTTTTATTCCTCGGTTTTTTCTCTCTCTTTTCATATACTGTCATTATTTGTCTCTTATCTGATACATGATGTAATTTCGTATATGTTTTCCCATTTTTTCATAACATATCCTCTCCTTACAATAGCCTACTGTATTTTATATCATGATTTCCCTCTTATTTGCATTATTTCCCACTGAATAACGAACCCAATTTGTTTTTTTTATATCACACTCAAATCAACAACAACTAACTAACTAATAATAAAAATACCAATAACTACAATAACAGTAAAACACACACTCGAAATAATAATAATAAGTAAAACAGAAATGCAGTAAAATTAATTATTGGAGCTGAAAATGTTGACGCTGAAAGTTGACCAGTGCAATTACCGGCCTCCTTATTACTTTGTGTTAAATGAAGGTCTGTTGTGAAGCGTGACCGTGACAGAGAAAAGGTTAGAAATAAATAAAATAAATAATGAAAGTCTTGTGGCTGAGAGAACGAGAAGGAGAAGGAGGAGGAGGAGAAGGACAATGAGCATAAGAAGGAAGGAAGAAACGGTAGAGAAAATGGAAGAAATGGAGAAATGGGAGGAATATGAGTGGGAGAAAGAAGAGAGGGATGAGAGAGAGAGAGGTAAGGAAGAGGACGATGTGGAGAACGAAAGAAAGAAGAGGAGGAGGAAATGGAAAAAGAGGACGAGGTGGAAAAGGAGAACGAAGATGAGAATGAGGAAGAGGAGGATGTGGATAAAGAGAAAAGATTGAAGACGAAGTGAAGGAGATGGAGGAGGAGAGAAAGGAAAGAGAAGAAGGAGGAAAAGGAAGAAGAGGAGGCAAAAGAAGAGAAAGAGAAGAACAGATTGAGGAGGAGGCGATGGAGAAGGAGAAGGACAAAGGAGAGGATAGAAAAGAAGAGAGGAGAAGGAAGAGGAGGAGAGAAGAGATGAGGATAACGAAGAATATAATGTCAAGGAAAATGAGGAAAACAGGAAAAGAAGAAGGAAAACAAAAGCAAATAACGAGAGTAAAAACAATAGAGGAGAATAAAACACAAGAGAACAAAAGGAAAGGAGAGGAGGAGGAAGAAGAAGAGGAGATTAGAAGATGAAACAAAACAAAAGAAGAAAGCAGGAAAACAACAAAACAAACTCACAAACAAAACAAAACAACAACATTATCGTATACTTGACATCCGGGCTCTGAAAACAAGGCTCTGAGGACTAGCAAAACTATCGTACATACATTTTTTAATAATCCAGCGAGCTCACGGTGCATTATAGGACAGTCCCCTCTTACCCCCCCCCTCAAAAATAAGGAAAAAACAGGCCATTATGAAAAACGAGAATTATAAATATCAAGCTCGCCTTCTTTTGTTCCTTATAATAATGCTGCGCTGAGAAGGAAGACTATTATTATTATTATTATTATTATTATTATTATTATTATTATTATTATTATAGCAAGGAACGGTCGTAGGCGGAGAGAGAGGATCAATATGAGAGAGAGAGAGAGAGAGAGAGAGAGAGAGAGAGAGAGAGAGAGAGACGTGGGAAGGACAGAGGAAGGTGAAGTGAATGAGAGAGAGAGAGAGAGAGAGAGAGAGAGAGAGAGAGAGAGAGAGAGAGAGAGAGAGAGAGAGAGAGAGAGAGAGAGAGAGAGAGAGAGAGAGAGAAATAGAAAAACGAGGTAAATGAAGCAAATGAAGAGAGAGAAACAGGAAAGGAACAGGAAAATAACAAAGAAAGAAAAAAGGAAAAGAAGGAAAAAAATCAAAATAAGTGCAAAGATAAGGAAAAAAGAGAAAAAAAGATCGCAAATAACAAGGATGGAAAGGAAAAGAAGAAAACATCAGGAAAAGACGAAAGAAGAAAAGACGAAATACCAAAATAAAGAGGAAAAGGAAGAGGAAAAGATAAGAAAATAAGTGGAAAAGAGAGAGAAAGAAAAAAAGGAAAGGCGAAAAAATAGAAAAATGATCGCAGAATAACAGGTCAAGAAAAAGAGGAAAACATCAGGAAAAGACGAAAGAAGAAAAGACGAAGTACCAAAATAAAGAGGCAGAGAAAGAGGAAATGAAGAAAAGATTGCAAAATAAGTGGAAAAGAGAGCAAAAAGAAGAAAAAATGGCAAAATAAAAGGCCTAAACAGAGGGGAAAAATAGTAACATAAAAGAAAAGAAGAAAGACAAAAAGAAAATAACAGGAAAAGATAAAGAAAAAGACGAACAGGTAGACAGACAGACAGAGACACAGACACACACACATATAGACAAACAAAAACACACAATATATATAACACACGTCCCACGCATAACATTAAAGAAAAGAAGAAAGAAAAAAACAAGACAAAATAACATGAAAAGATAAAAGAAAAAAAAGAACAAGCAGACAGACAGACAGACACAGAGAGACAAACAAACACAATATATATAACATACGTCCCACGCATAACATTAAAGAAAAGAAGAAAGAAAAACAAAAAAACAAAATAACACAGAAAGATAAAGAAAAAGAAACAAGCAGACAGACAGACAGACAGACACAGAGAGACAAACAAACACAACATATATAACATACGTCCCACGCATAACATTAAAGAAAAGAAGAAAGAAAAAAACAAGACAAAATAACATAGAAACATAAAGAAATACAACAGGCAGACAGAGACAGACTGACGCAGACGCACACACACACAAACAGAAACACAATACATATTACACTGCACATCCCACGCACTTTCCCATCCTCACCCTCACGCCCACCACCACCTCACCTCACCTTCCCTCCCACACACCTGCACGCGCCCACACAACACTCACCTCCGGCGCTGATTCTGCACATCTGTCTGGGCTCGTCAAACACGGTGCCGGGAGGACAGATGTAGCGCTGACTAGTCACATTGCAGCGGATGTAGGAGTTGCAGAATTTCTCGTGCTGGATGTACTGGCCAAAGCAGTTCTATAGGAAGAGGGTTGAGTGGGTTAGGTTAGGTTAGGTCAGGTTAGGTAAGGTTAGGTAAGGTTAGGTTAGGTTAGGTAAGGTTAGGTAAGGTTGGGTTAGGTCAGGTTAGGTTAGGTTAGGTTAGGTTAGATTAGGTTAGGTAAGGTTAGGTAAGGTTAGGTAAGGGTAAGTTAGGTAAGGTTAGGTAAGGGTAAGTTAGGCTAGGTTAGGTAAGGTTAGGTTAGGTAAGGTTAGATTAGGTTAGGTTAGGTAAGGTAAGGTTAGATTATGTTAGATAAGGTTAGGTAAGGTTAGGTTAGGCTAGGTTAGGTAAGGTTAGGTTAGGTTAGGTTAGGTAAGGTTAGGTTAGGTAAGGTTAGATTAGGTTAGGTTAGGTAAGGTAAGGTTAGATTATGTTAGATAAGGTAAGGTTAGGTTAGGTTTGGTGTATGTGTATTTTATTTTTACGGGATACGAAGCAGCTTAAGGACAAAAAAAAAACAATAATAATAATAATAACAATGAGAAATATAAAATTGCAGAATACGGGTCTGAATCTTATTGAGGATTGCCGACTGTCTTACTTTTTTATTTTAACTATAAGTATGCATGCGACTTATTTCACTTATTGTATACCGGTTAGCACGCCTATAGTCCCACCACCACCACCACAACAACAACAACAACAACAGCAACAACAACAACGAAAACAACATCATCATCTTACCGGATCGGGCTGCGTCGGGGGCTGAGGGGGGTCTGGGACTGGGGGCTGAGGGGAGTCTGTGATTGGGGGCTGGGGGGGCTCAGTACCATCCACGGGGGGCAAAGTGGTAGGCATATCATCTGTGGGGGAGTCCGTGGGAGGCTCAAACGGGGGGAGTACGGGGGTAATAGGATCGATGGGGGGCTGCACAGGTGGTTCAACGGGCAGCACAGGTGGTTGAACAGGTGGAAGAACAGGTGTGATTGGCAGGATAGGTGTGATGGGCTTTGCAGGTGGTTGGGTTCCGTCGCAGGTTCCCGGTAAGCAAGTGGCGACCCCCTCGGCGAAGACATGGCCCTTGCGACACTCGAAAACGTACCTCACGAACCATTGCCCCGTCCCGATATGGTCCACGCACCTGAGGGAGGGTGTTTGGGTTGTTTGTTTGGTTGGTTGGTTGTAAGAACATAAGAACGTAAGGAGTCTGCAAGAGAGTGATGGAGGTAGTTTACAGGGTGAAAAAAAAGAGAAGAAAGGAAAAAAAAGCCTGGTTGTGATTTGAATGTTCATACGAGGGTAGTTTAAATGGTGTTACACGTGTAGATTGATATAGATATTTAGATAGATAGATAAATAGACAGATAGATAGATAGATAGAGAGATACCCAGGCAGACAGACACACAGACAAACACACAGACAGGCAAACAGAGAAACATATATAACAGATAGACTAACAAATACAGAAAATAGACAGACAGACCATTAGAGCGACAAACAGACAGACAGACAGAAAGACAATCACACATACATACATACAAATAAACAAACAGACAGATCAACTAAGAAGAACGAACTAAACGAACCGACCAAACTAACTAACTACCACACCTGAACTTACCTGTAAAATTGCGAGCAGTTTGTGGGGTTAGCGTAGAATCCCTCGGCCGGGCAGGGAAGCGCTCTCTCCACTGCGATGCGGATGGCCTGGGGGGAATCGCCGCCGCTGTTGTCTGTAGGAAGAACGGGAATTAAGGAATGTCAGAGAGGAAGAGAGGAAAAGGAAAAGAAGAAGAGATGGCAAAATAAGTGGAAGAGAGAGAGAGATGGCGAAAATGGCAAAATAAAAGGCCTAAACAGAGGGAAAACTAGTAACATAAAAGAAAAAAGAAAGAAAAAACAAAGTAACTGGAAAAGATAAAGAAAAAGAAGAGACAGACAGACAGGCAGACAGAGACAGACAGAAGGTAGCAGGGATAGGAAGATAAGCAAGAATGGTAGGGAGTAGAATGGAGGGAGGGAGAGAGAAAGGGGAGAAAGAGGAAAGCAGAGTGAGAAGGGAAGAGGAAGAGATTTGTAGGCCTATGTTCTTAAGCATTTCGGAGCTTACACATCCATGATCCACACATTTTGTAAGGCTTTCGTAGAGGAGGTAGAACAGTGAATGGTGATGTCTCTTTAGGTTTTGAATATCGGGAGTTTGTGAGTGGGTGAAAAATGTGTAATGAAATGTTGGATATGATATTTTTTTGTATTTTGTAGGCCTATGTTCTCAAGCATTTTTGGGCTTTCGTAGAGGAGGTAGAACAGTGAATAGTGATGTCTCTTTAGGTTTTGAATATCGGGAGTTTGTGAGTGGGTGAAAATGTATAATGAAATGTTGGATATGATATTTTTTTGATATTTTGTAGGCCTATGTTCTTCAGCATTTCGGAGCTTTCGTAGAGGAGGTAGAACAGCGAATGGTGATGTCTCTTCAGCTTTTGAATATCGGGAGTTTGTGAGTGGGTGAAAAATGTGTAATGAAATGTTGGATATGATATTTATTTTTATTTTGTAGGCCTATGTTCTTAAGCATTTCGGAGCTTACACATCCACACATTTTGTAAGGCTTTCGTAGAGGAGGTAGAACAGTGAATGGTGATGTCTCCTAGCTTATGATTATCAGGAGTTGTTTTTTTAAGAGTTATCCCCTAGTATCACAAAGGGAAACAGGCCTTTATTTATTTTTTGTTTTGTTTGTTTAAGCTCATTCGTTATTTTTCTTTACTGTTTTTTTTTTGTGTGATTTCTTGCTTGGATATTTTTTTTGTTACTTAGATATTTTGTTCGTTTTTTTTACTTTATTTTTTTGCTTGCTTTGTTGTTATTCTTTGATGTTGTTGTTATTTGATGTTCTTTGACGTTATTTGATGTTATTTCATTCTTTTCGTTTCATGTGTTTGTATTTTTCTCTTTTTTATGTAGATCTAAAGCCATTATTTTTGTATATACCTTTACTTTCATGAATATATTTACACACACACAAACACACACTCAACATACATACATACATACACACACACATACACACACACACACAAACTTCATCTAGTCCAGCACAATATTTTTCTCCTCTTACAACGCAATAGTTTTTTTTCTTCTTTTTTTCACTTCACTTTTAGCGCCACACAATTCAACTTGCAGGGAAGGTGGAGAGTTTTAATTCCGTTTTCTTTTCTTTCTTTCTTTCATTCATTTTTTTAGGGCACACTTCATCATCTTGTTGTTTATCTTTTCATGCATATTTTTGGTTCCTTTCATCTGTTAATTAACCTTTTTCTCCTTCCTCCTCCTCTTTCTCTTCCTTCTTTTTTTATTCCCTCTCCCTCTCTCCTCCTCTTTCTCTTTCCTTTCGTTTTTTCCAGTTTTCCCTTCTCGTTCTTCCTTTTTCCCTTTCTCCGTTCTCCACCTCTCTCTCTCTCTCTCTCTCTCTCTCTCTCTCTCTCTCTCTCTCTCTCTCTCTCTCTCTCTCTCATTTGCCCCTTCCTCTTTTCCTCTCATTTATCCCATTTTCCTCTCGTTTCTCCACTCTCCTCTCTCATTTCTTCATTCCTCCTCTTCTCATTTTCATTTCCCCTCTTCCTTTTTATCTTCTCCCTCTTTCTTTTACTTTTCTTCCTCTCTTTTTTTTCTATTTATTCCCTTTTCCTTTCTCTTCCTCTTCCTCTCCTTCTCCCTCTTCCTCCTTCTCATTTTCCAACTTTCCCTTCTCATTTCTCCTCTTTTCCTCTCATTCATCCTCTTTCCCCTCCCCTGTTCCCCTCTTTCCTCTCTCATTTTCCCCTAACTCTTTCCTTTCCCTCTTTTCCCTCCCCTGTTCTCCCCCTCCCTCTCCTTCACACTCACGAAGGAAGGGTTGGAAGTAGTCGGGGGCATTGTAGAAGGTCGGGGGGTAGATGACGAGGGGCGTGCCGAAGAGGTCGTAGTCGAAGGTCGCCCCCGCCAGCTGCACCGCCACCACCGCCGCCAATGCCAAGGTCAGCCCGCGCGCCATCTGTCAGCGAAAGTGGGAAGTTAGTGTTAGTGAATGTTAGGGATCGAAGAGTCTATGCATGTCAATATCTTTTGTTTTTGTTTTTGTTCTTTTTTGACATCGAAAGGCGTAGAAATAAGAACATGAAGAGTCGGTAGGTCTATACAAGGCAGCTCCTGTAATCCTAACCCCACCTAACCTCACTATCCATGAACTTATCCAGCCTTTTCCTGAACGTACGTATCTCATTGGCACTCACAATAACGCTTAACTAAGAACTAAATATATATCATTGTTTTCATCCGTCTACTGTCTCAATTACTTTAGTACAGAAGGACAGAAGAATCTAACCCCACCTAACTTCAATACCCATGAACGTATCTAACCTTTTCCTGAACGTACATATCTCATTAACACTCACAATAACGCTCTACTAAAATCTAAATATATATCAGAGTTTTCATCTGTTTACCGTCTCAATTACTTTAGTACAGAAGGACAGAAGAATCTAACCCCACCTAACTTCAATACCCATGAACGTATCTAACCTTTTCCTGAACGTACATATCTCATTGGCACTCACAATAACGCTCTACTAAAATCTAAATATATATCAGAGTTTTCATCTGTTTACCATCTCAATTACATTAGTACAGAAGGACAGAAGATTGGTTAAGCATGATCTACCCTTCGTGAACCCGTGCTGCGAGTCATGGATTAATATTATGCTCTCTCATGCCTCTCCATATACCTTTGAAGACCTTCTATTTGCATTCTCCTTCCACGCCGTATTTACATTGCTTTCCGCTGGCGAGGGTCACAGAGGCCATGTTTGCTGATCGAATGGAACACGTTTTGAAGGGTGGACGGACACACACACACACACACACACACACACACACACACACACACACACACACACACACACACACACTTAAAACACCACCACTATCACAATATCCTCCTCTTTCGTTTTTTTTTTTATATATTTCGTTGTCACAGTTTTATTCAGGATGTTAAATAATTATTACGTTACTAGGACACACACACACACACGCACACTAAAACTAACGCACTTAAAACACCACCACTATCACTTTCTCCTCCTCTTTCGTTTTTTAATATATTTCGTTGTCACAGTTTTGTTCAGAATGTTAAATAATTCTTACGTTACTAGGACACACACACACACACACACACACACACACACACATACGAGCAGGGTTAACGGACGTGAGGACATTAACCTTGACCTTGGCGGGTGAGAGGCAGGTAAACACGCCCACAGGTAAACGAACTTGAATTAAACCGAAATTAGAAGAGGTGAAGTTAGATAGACTCCACGCAATTTACATATCTATCACATGCTAATAGATGAATAGAGGAATAAATAGACGGATAGATGGTGTATAGATAGACAGGTTAGAAGCCTCATAGATAGTTAGATAGATAGAATAACCAAACTTGAAATTAATCAAAAATAAATGAGGTGAAGTTAGTCAGACGTAACTTATATATAATCTACATTTCATACCTGTGTGAAGAGATAAGTGAACAAATAGATAAATGTGTACAGAGATAAATAGACGTAAATACATGAATAATAAGAAAATAAAGTAAATACATAGATGGGTACTGATATAGATAGATTAATTGAGAGACAGAGATAGAGAGACTGAGAGGCAGGCAGACATGGATCGGGACACAGACACACAGACAGACAGACAGAACGACAGACATGAAGAATAGATAAAGAAATAAAGGATGATAAAAATGGAAGAAAGAAAAATATGATTACGAAATAAGAACAGACAGACAGACAGACAGAACGACAGACATGAGGAATAGATAAAGAAATAGAGAATTATAAAAATGGAAGAAAGAGAAAAATGAGAACAAAATAACAAGAAAGAAAGAAAAAGAACGAAAGAAAGAAAAAAACGTGAGAAAATACATAAATAAACAGAGAAAGGTAAAGGACAACAAAAAAGAAGTTAATAAATAAATACAAAAAATAACGAAAGAAAGAAAAATAAATAAATATACGTCAGAGATTTCTACATTAATATTTATACGGACATTTAATCTACATAATAACTGGTTCTCTCTCTCTCTCTCTCTCTCTCTCTCTCTCTCTCTCTCTCTCTCTCTCTCTCTCTCTCTCTCTCTCTCTCTCTCTCTCTCTCTCACACACACACACACACACACACACACACACACACTGACACCCTCCTCCCCCCCCCCATACACACACACGGCCCCCCCCCCCTCCTCCCCTCCCCCAAACCAATTTGTCGATTCCGTTTTGGCGTTGGCTCCCGCGGGTCCATTTCTCCCCTCTGCTCTGCCACACAGTCCCAACACCGATTTTTTGCTCTCATATGTTATCTATAGCTTACATATGAGAGGCAGAGATAAGTGTTGGGGCTGTGTGGCAGGGAAGAAAAGACCGCAGGAGCCAGACTCGACATATTTGGAAGAGTTCGACAAAAAGAAGAAAAAAAAAAGGAAAAAAATCTTATATAACTGTACCCCGACGATGACTAAGGTATATTGTAGGCAGCAGGAGGAGGAGGAGGAGGAGGAGGAGGACTGTGATGTAACGTTGCTCTCAAGCTTTTCTCTTTTTCTAACGGGATGACAAATCAGTGTTATGTTAGTGTTGAAGAGTTGCCAGACGAGTGTTGCAGTGTTACAAAGAGGAGGAGAAAGAGGAGGAGGAGGAGGAGGAGAAGGAGGAGAAGGAGAAGAAACGAAAGAAGAAAAAAGGAAAAAAATGGAGAGAAAGAGAAAAAGAAAGAAGAAACAAAAATGGATGGAAAAGAAAGACAAAAATGAAAGAAAAAATGCAGGATGAGAACGATGAAAAAATAACGACAAAAAAGGAAGAAAACAACAATATATACGGTAAAAATCATACGCAGAGAGAGAGAGAGAGAGAGAGAGAGAGAGAGAGAGGAGCCATATAAGGACATCTATCAAACCTTCCCTTACCTTGCCTTACCTTACCCTACCTGTCCTCATTAGCAATCCCTCGTTAGGTAAAACTCATTAAAAAAATTTACATATAGTCCCCCACGCTATCCTCTCTCTCTCTCTCTCTCTCTCTCTCTCTCTCTCTCTCTCTCTTGTTCTCATCCTGTTTTTGTTTTTTTTACTTTTTTTCTGCCGTTATTTTCCATTGACTTTTACTCTCTTCTTTTTTTGCTCTTTTTCTTTTTTTCTTTGTCTTTTTGTTCTTTACGAGTCATCTTTCTTCATCTCCTTCCTCCTCCTCCTTTCTTTTCCTCCTTTAAACAACCACACACATGTATCTATTATTATTTTTGTCCTCCTCCTCCTCCTCCTACTACTACTACCTCTACTACTACTACTACTACTACTACTACTACTACCACTACTACTATTACTACTACTATAACATCACCATCATTGTTACCAGCTTCACTTGACAGACAAACACTAAGAGAGAAAGAGACAGAGTAATTACCTGTATTATGATCACGCGTAGTCAAGGTTGATTTAGAGAGGACAGGTGTGCTTGATAAGGTAAGATATATGTGTGTGTGTGTGTGTGTGTGTGTGTGTGTGTGTGTGTGTGTGTGTGTGTGTGTGTGTGTGTGGGCAGGTGTGTGGTGATTAATGTTACCTGACTCCTCCTCCTCTTCCTTCATCTCCTCCTCCTCCTCCTCCCACGTCTACCTTTCTACCTGAGTTTCCTTTACCTGTATAATTATTTTCTTTTTTTCTTCTATTGCTGTTCTTCTTTTTTAGTTTTTTTTTTCTTTTTTTCGAAGGTTTAAGTTACTGTTGGAAGGATCATGTTGCTTATTGGTATATGTTTTTTTTTTGTGGTTTTTATTTATTTTTTTTTTCATTCCTGTTGTCTTGTTTTTCTTTTTTCATCATTATTTTTTTTTCGTTGCAGTTTTCGGTTTCCTTTCTATTCTTTTTTTTTGTTGTTGTTTTCGTTGTTTTCTTGTCTCTGTTCCTATTCCTCCATCTCCTTCTCCTCTTCTTCTTCCTCTTCTTCTTTATTTCTCTTCTACTTATTATTTTTCATTATTCATATTTTTTTCTTTTCATTTGTATCTTTTTCTCTTATTTTTCTTTTTTCATATTTCCGTCATTTTTCTTATTTTTTTGTCTCCCTTTTTTGTTCCATCTCTCTCTCTCTCTCTCTCTCTCTCTCTCTCTCTCTCTCTCTCTCTCTCTCTCTCTCTCTCTTCTACTCCCTTCTCTTTCATTTTATTTACACTCCTGAATTATTCCACTACGATCATCTTTTATTGCTTCTTTGTTTATTAATGTCTTTCTTTCTTCCTTTCTTTGTCTCCTGTTTATTGCTTCTTCATCTCCCTTTCTCCTTATCTCTCCTCCTCACTTCCCTTTCCTTATCTCTGTTATTTTCTATTTTTCTCTTTTTTTTGTTTATCATCGAACGCATCTTTGTTTACAACTGGGCGATGTTTTTCTTTCTTTGTTTTGTTCTTTTCTTATTTGTCTTTAATCCTGAGTTAATATTGTTTTCTTTTTATTTCGATGTGTTCTTTTTTACTTCTTTTTTTAATCTTTTCGTTTACGTTTTCCTTCTTCCTCTTCTTCTTCTTCCTCTTCTTCCTCCTCCTTTTATTACATTTCGCGAATCACTGGCGATATTTTTCTTCAATCTTCTAAGTCAGTTCGCTTAACTTCTCCATTCCCTTCCATTCACTTTCCTTCCGAATTATTGCTTCCTCCTCCCTCTGCTTCCCATTCTTCTCTTCCTCTTCGTTCTGCTATTCTGTTTCCTCCTCTTTGTCCTCCTTTACCCTTCTCCTCCTCGTTCTCGTCTCCTCCTCCTCCTCCTTCTCTTCCTCCTCTTCTTCCTCCTTCTTTCCTTTCTCCTTCTGCTTCCCATTCTTCTCTTCTTTCTCTTGATTCTGGTATTCTGTTTCCTCCTTTTTGCACTCCTTTACCCATCTCCTCGTTCTCGTCTCCTCCTCCTCCTCCTCCTTGTCATCTTTCTCCTCCTCCTCCTCCTCCTTCTTCTCCTCCATCTTCCTCTTTTTGCCTCATTTCCTTTCATTAATCCCTTAACCTCAGTTTACTCTTCTTTATTTCTTCTATTTTCTTCTTTCTCGGTTATATGTTTCTTCTTCTTCCTCTTCCTCTCTTTCCTTCAATATAATTATACACCTTAAACCATAGACCTTTTGCTCCTCTTCCTTCCTCTTTTTTGCTTATCCTCTTCCTCTTCCTCTACCATTTTCCTTAATTTTAAACGCTATGCTTCTCTTTATCACCTCCTCCTCCTCTTTCTTGTCATTTTTCTTCACCTCCTCTTCCTCCTCTTTCTCCTCCTCTTCCATCACTTCAGTAGTAAACTTCACAAGCCTCGTAAACCTTAAAACTTCACTTGTCCTCCTATACAACCTCCTCCTCCTCCTCCTCTCCTTCTTCGCTCGACGACACACACACACACACACACACACACACAAGAAGAACGAAAGACGAAGAAAAACGGACGTGAGGAGAGAAAAGACAGAATTAAAACGAAAAAAACAAACAAAAAAACAATATATCACATCTTCCTCAATTCAGAATAGATATACACACACACAAATACCTCCTCCTCCTCCTCCTCCTCTTCTTCTTCTTCCTCCCCCTCTTCCTCCTCCTGTTCGTCCTACCTTGACCGTGGCCTCCTGATGACTGAACCTGCTAACTTGCCCGAGCCGACCCCACAAACCTACCCGAGTCTGCCCCGCCCATCACATCCTGCCCGGCCTGCCCACAACCACCACCACCACCACCACTACCACCACTAACAACAACAACAACAACAAGCATGCTACACTGTACTCGGTCACTTCCTTCCTTCATTCCTCATCCTCCTACTTCTTCTTCTTTTTCCTCTTTCTTCCTCTTTTCCTTCATTTTCTTTCTCATTTTTCATTTTATTCATTATCATTCACTTCTATCCTTCACTTTTTTCCTCATTCCCATCCTTCTTCTTCTTCTTCTTTTTCTTTTTCTTTATTTTCTTCTTTTTCTTCCTCTTCTTTTTCATTTTCTTCTTCTTTTTCTTCTTTCTCCTCCTCTTCCTTTTCTTCGTCATTTTTCATCATATTCGTTATCAGTTCTTAAATATTTCACGTCCATTCTATTCCTTATTTTTTTCTTCCTCCTTTTTTCTTTTTCCTTCTTTCTGCCTCTTTTTTATCTCTCTTCCTCTTCTCCATCCTCTGTGAATACCTCTACTTGTTATCTACGCCTCTATCCTCCACTTCCTCTAATATCACCTCTCTAAAACTACTTCTACCTCCATCTATTCTTCCCTTCTAACTCCACTTCAGCTATCATCCACTTCTTTAGTCATTTCGCTACGACTACCTCCGTCCACGTATTTTCCAGCTCTCCTTCCTCCACCTCCACCTTCCTATTCCAACCTCCTCCACGGCAAAGTCAAGGAAAGGCAAAGATGAATTATTAATGAGGAAGGAGGAGAATGTATGGGTTTAGGTTTAAGGGAGCTGCCTCGCGCGAACTGACTGACTGGATGGAACTGGATGGCCGCTTGCAGACTCTCCTTCCTCTTCCTTCTTCTTCTCATGTTCCTCTCTCTCCTCGCCCTCTTTCTCTCTGGTCCATGTTATTAAACGTATCTAGCTCCCATAACGTCTATTTCCCAAGGTCATAGAGGGGATTAACTGGGTTTTCATGGGTGTTTTTTTCCTTTCAGTATGCAGGAGTCGTGTAGAACCGTCACCGGCATCACAAACAGGCCATGGAAATCCCGACACTTCTACGATGAGAGGCTATTCAAAGAGGCGAACGGAACTCACTCTCTCTCTCTCTCTCTCTCTCTCTCTCTCTCTCTCTCTCTCTCTCTCTCTTCCTTGTTCCTCTTCTCCTCCTCTTGCCTTCCTCATCCTCATTATTTCTCTCGTCTTAATTCTATCTCCTACTATTCTCTTTTTTCTTCTTTTCCTTGTTCTTCTTCCCCTCTTCTCTGCTTTCTTCATCCTCTATTTCTCTCTCGTTTTCTATCTCCTACCATTCTCTTCTTTTTTTTCCTTTCTTCTTCTTTTCCTTGTTCTTCTTTCCTTCTCTGCTTTCCTCATCCTCTATTTCTCTCTCGTTTTCTATCTCCTACCATTCTCTTCTTTTCTCCTTTCTTTTCTTTTCCTTTCTCTCTGTTTTTCCTTTCTCATATATATATCCTGGTCTTAACTATTTCAAAAGGACAAAAGGGAAGGGAGTTCTCATGAGTGATATTTGTCAACCTACCACCAAGGTCATAAAACTACTATACTGCCTATGGAAATGCCCACCACAGCGCCCGCGGAACCCTATAATACCACCAGGGTCATAAAACTACCATAGCCTACTACCCAAGGAAACGCCCCCCCCGCCACAACTCCTACGAAAGCCTTGTGTGTGTGTGTGTGTGTGTGTGTTAGGATTATAGGTTGTTTATTTTCATTATTAACATTGCTATAACGATTCTACGTCATTTACTGCTAGGCTAGTTTCTTCATCTCTATACTGTTCCTTTCTCCTCCTCTTCCTCCTTTTCCTCTTCCTTCACTATCTCCACCATCATCACTGCTTCTATATATATACCTTCTATTATCACTATCATCGAAACAACTACTGCTACTACTACTACTACTACTACAACAAATACTATCATTATAACTAGTATATCACTGGTAGCCTACTATTATAATCCACCCAAACCACTACCATCATATTCCTGCTTGTTGCTATGCGTGTACGATGCCCACTACTACTACTACTACTAATAATAATAATGTATACACGAACAAAGAGACAGATAGACAAAGACAGAGAGAGACAGACGGACAGAGACAGAGGACACATAAGACAGATGTAAAGAATCATGAGACAGAGAGAAGAGCGAAAATCATAAACACAAAGACAGGCACAGAAGAGAACAGGAAAACAGAGATGGAAACAGAGAAAATAGGAGAGAGAGAGAGAGAGAGAGAGAGAGAGAGAGAGAGAGAGAGAGAGAGAGATCAAACCAGTGACAGAGAAACGTGAGATGAACAGAAACATGACACGAAAACAGGAAAACAGAAACCACAGAGAAAGACAGAGATAGAAAACAACAACGAGACAGAGAGAAAGACAGAGATAGAGAAACGTGAGACACAGAGAAGGAAAAAAAGACAGAAAACAACATGGATAGGCTAGAGAAAATATGAGACAAGAAACAAAGAAGCAGAGACGGAGAGGAAGAGGACCAAGAGAAACAGACAGAGGCACAGAAGAAGGGGAAAGGGAGGCAAAGAGAGACACGAGATGAGAGAGAGAGAGAGAGGGAGAGGAAATGACCCCATGCCTCCACGTAGCGGTGCATATTCTGTTCAGCCTACCCATAAAAAAAAAAAGCAAACCCGTCTGCTAAACACCCCGCCGCAGGAAAGGTGAGGCTGGGCAGGGGAAGGGAGTGAGAGGAGAGGGAAGGGAAGGGGACTGAAGGGTGGGGAGCGCAATTTTTTTTCCTGAACACTTCATTCCTTCTCGTGATGCGGCACCACCGCACTGTTCGCCGTTCGGCACCGTCGCCAGGAGGGTTGGCCCAGCTGAGTGTAAACATACCCTCCTCGTTACCATAGTAACCATGACGCTACCACAGATTTTTGAGGAATTGCAATGGAAGTTCTCTGAACTAAGCACGAATTTATATGCAATGCGTCTTTTTTTAACTACTAAAAGCTGTTTTTATACATCACAATTCCTCTCGGGCGAAATATATACCATGTTGTGGAAAATAGGAGACCTCGCCTCCATACCTTGATATTACCAAACGGTTACCGCCGTGACGGGTCTCTGGAGGCAGCGGTCCCACAGCCTAACTAGCCTCCTAAAACACTCCAGAAGATGGTAACATCAAGGTAGGGAAGCGAGGTCTCCTATTTTCCACAGCATGGTATATATTTCGCCCTAGAGGAATTGTGATGTATAGAAACAACTTCTAGTATTTAAAAAAAGACGCACTGCATATAAATTCGTGCTTAGTTCAGAGGACTTCCATTGCAATTCCTCAAAAAACAGTAGTAGCGTCATGGTTACTATGGTAACGAGGAGGGTATGTTTACACTGTCAGCTGGGCCAACCCTCCTGGCGACGGTGCCGAACGGCGAACAGTGCGGTA
>NC_066517.1:22532539-22560039 GCF_024679095.1 Eriocheir sinensis | reverse complement strand
GCACCAGCACTTCATCAGCCTCACTAACTCTTTAAAACTGCATATAAGATAAATTCAATGGAGACCAAACGGGTTGTCGGGCACACACTCCCTGGCGAGGCTGAGGCCAACGACCTGTGTTACGAGACTATATGCCTCTCACGACGCAGCTCCTAACGGGGGAAGCCATTGAAACAGGTAGTAGTAGCAGCAATAGTAGTAGTAGTAGTAGTAGTAGGAGGAGGAGGAGGAGGAGGAGGAGGCGCAGTGTCCTGAATCAAGTTCATCTCGCCGAGCGGCCCAACACACCCCACATGCTATCCTGATGACCACCTTTCAACCCGGGCTCTAGCGGGACTCTCTAAACAGGATAAAGTGGAGCTCCGGGGGACAGCATAAGCCAAGCAAGAATGGCGCCACTATAAAATACTTGCCTGCGTCACTAACGGGCTGGGGCTGACCGGTGTTATATGCCAAGAGTAAAAAAAAAGTATATGTAATAGTATTCATAGTAGTAGTAGTAGTAGTAGTAGTAGTGGTAGTAGTAGTAGTAGCACTAATAAGAGTATGAATAAGAATAATAAGAATAATAACTGCATCCTCCTCTTCCTCCTCCTCCTGATCCTCCCCCTCCTCCTCCTCCTCCTCATCATCATCATCATCATCATCAGGAGCACTAGGCATATCAGCTCCCGGTCAGGTGAGGCGAGGAACAGGTAACATATACTAATTTTTTGCTGCCATGCTTATTATTATTTTTTTCAGGTGTGGTTGCGGCGTGGACTACGTGACCAACCTTGAACTTGACCTGATACCCCCACCGCTAGGTCCGGGTAGTGGTGGTGGTGGTTTTGGGTGGATGTCGTTGAGGTCAGGTTAAGAGAAGAGTGAGTTTTTTTTCTTTTCTTTCCATTTTTTCCTTTGTTTTTCCTTTTTTTTCTTAATTTTATTGTTTTGTTTTGTCCATTGTCATTTTCCTCCGTCTATTTACTTTTTTTTTTTCAGGAGGGAAGAGTAAAGAAGAGAAGAGAAGAGAGGGAAGAAAAGAGAGGAGGAAATATGAGTGTTTTCCTTTTCTTTCCTTCATATATTTTCTTTTTATTGTAATAGAGTTATGGCTATAGTGGCTGTGATAATGATGTCTATAAAGTGACGCCTGAAATAACAACCACAACCACTACAACAACAACAACCATCACCACCACTATAGAAAAAAAAAAGGTCGGTTCCACGCGGACTTGGCATCATTGCTTGGGTGACGGTCTAGCTGCCTCGCTCATTGGCTGTTGTTCACTATATCTAACCTGCCGTGACGTATAGCCTACTACCTCTCGCTCTCTGCTACCTCTTTAACGTATTTTAAAATATTTTGTCGCCCAAGTTCACATATTTGACATGGCTTTCGTAGGAGCTGTAGGCCTTTCCAGGGGTAGTTTTATGACCCTGGTGGTAGTTTGACCCTTCTTCTGTGCCATGAACCTTAAAAACACTCATGAAAACCCGATTGATCCCCTCTTTGACCTTTAGAAATAGTTGATGTGAGAAGCGATGGTGTCTTAAATACGGCCCTAAATCAGTACCATCACTAGAGCAATTTTACCAAATCCGGGAGTCAACCTCTGAAGGATTAGGCCCGCCAGATCTCGTGGAACCGAATATACAACCCATCACAACCTCTCCCTGTCCTCTCCATATTGCCTGCATCCCCTCTCCTATACTGCTCCATCCTTGCAGCTTCCGAATATACACACAAAGCCTTGCACATGTCCTTTCTCCCCATTCCTCTCTCTCCTCTCCCTCTCTCGTCCCTGCAGCCTCCAGCCTCCCTTTAGCAAGCATCTGCATCACTCCCTTTGTCGTGATATCTCGCAGGGCTTGTCAGGGGCACACACACTTCGCTGGGAGACGTCCGTAAGAGATAAGACAGCAATAACCTAAGAACGAGGAGGAGGAGGAGACGGAGGAAGGGGAGGTAGAGGAGGGGGTGGGGCGGGGAGCGCGCGCGCGCGCGTGTGTGTGTGTAAGTAAGTAAGTAATGTTTATTGCCATAATATACACATATTGATATATACATATATATATAATTATAATTCTGGCAACGAATCTAGCCTGTCAAGCCGAAGCTTCCCGACAGACTGTATATTTATTTCATTGTACTATTAATATATTTCTAAAGGTTGCAGATAGCTCCCAACCATAAAGCTAAATACAAATATACAATAAATAACAACATTAACTATAATACCAGATGAAGTTATAATAGTTATATCTAAAATGTTAACTATAATAACAACTACAACAGCATCAACAATAATAATAATAATAACAATAATAATAATAATAATAATAATAATAATAATAATAATAATAATAATAATAATAATAATAATAATAATAATAATAATAATAATAATAATAATAATAATAACAATAATAAAAATAATATGGACAATAGTACTATGCCATTCACTGATTAGATTTAATAATGTAAATTTGTGTTCATGTTTCAGGAATAAATTATAATTTTAACCGTGATTGTTTTGGATTGCACATAAGTGTGTTTTTACTGACTTTTTAAATAGAGAGAAATTATTACTATTAAGGAGATTTTTAATTTCTACTGGCAAAGAATTCCAAACTTGAGGTCCTGAGCATAAAATACTATTTCTGAAAAGAACTGTCCTGAACTGTGGAGAGATAAGATTTATATTGTTCCTGCGCGTATTATGCACTGTATTAATAACTTGAAAAGGATGAGTTCCATGCATCAGTGCGAGGTTTTTATAAATAAATAATAGTAGAAAATAACAATGAATGTTTTTAAAATTAAGAAATCTATGTGTGGAAAATACGTTATGAGTGGAATCAAACTTGTTCATGTAAAACATACACCTAAATATCTTATTTTGAGAAACCTGAAGATTTTTAAGAAAGGAAGGCCACGTACACGCCCACACAGATACACAATAAATGAGATGCGGGTAACAAAGTGTATAATAAATACTGATAAGTGCTTCTTGTGTAAGGCTATTTCTTATTCGATACAGTATGCCACATATCCTAGATAGTTTATTTGCAACAGAATTAATTTGGTATTTCCAATTGATATTTTGATCTATGACAACGCCCAAAAACTTAGTATAAGAAACTCGTTCAAGTACTTTTCCTTCAAGTGTTATAGGTGGCATGTTAGTAGTGACTGATCGGTTTTGAAAGATAATGTATTTTGTTTTAGTGATATTTAACCTTAACTTATTATGTTTAAGCCACATATTAATTGAATTGAGCTCATTATTAATGTTTATATGCAAACTATTTATATTTTTATCATCTAATAGTAAATTAGTGTCGTCAGCATAAATGGTATACTTAAATTTATTACTAGCATTGACAATATCATTAATATAGATGAGAAAAGTATAGGTCCTAGGATAGATCCTTGCGGTACACCCATTTTGATAGGCTTGAAAGAAGAATATTTAGAATTACAGTAAACAGCTTGAAATCGATTTGTTAAATAATTTTGAATAATTCTAAAGGAACTCCCCGAATCCCAAAATTACTAAGTTTACTTAATAGAATTTTATGACATAGCGAATCAAAAGCCTTAGAAAGATCTAAAATTATTCCAACTAAATAATGTTTCTTTTCCAGATATTTATACACATTATTGGTAAACTGAAATATGGCCGACTCAGTAGAGCGCCCTGGTCTAAAACCATGCTGACAATTCGAAAATAAATTATTTTTCTCAATGAAATTTACAAGACGAGTGCATATCACTTTTTCAAAGACTTTACTGAACACAGGAAGAACTGATATAGGTCTGTAGTTATTGACATCATCTCTATTATCTGACTTAAACAATGGAATAATTTTAGCTTTCTTAAGTTCGTCCGGAAAAACTCCTTTCTTTAATGTGAGGTTAACTATGTGTGTTAATGGCAAGGAAATTATGCTGGCAGTTTGTCTTACGACCAAGGGAGAAATTTCATCAAAACCAGATGATGTACCTTTTAATGTCTTAAGAAAGTTTTCAATTTCTATCTGTGTAGCTGGTGATAAGTATACCGAGTAATTAGGTGAGTTGTGTAAATATGTCATATATTCATCCCCTACTATATCATGATCTAGCCCCCCAGCCTTCAAAAAATGGTCATTAAATGTTTCAGAAATGTCAGTACAATGTGGCTTTAATTCAATAACTGTATGTTTAGCACCTGTGCATCTACCAAGAATAGTATTAATGGATCTCCAGTGTTGTTTTGGATTACCTTGGCTATTAAGTAACTGCTCTTGGTTATGTGTGTGTGTGTGTGTGTGTGTGTGTGTGTGTGTGTGTGTTACCTATTCTGTGTATGTTTTTTTTCCTGTTGTTGTTGTCAGTCTCTTTCTCATGTCCCGTTGTTCTCTCTCTCTCTCACTCTCTCTCTCTCTCTCTCTCTCTCTCTCTCTCTCTCTCTCTCTCTCTCTCTCTCTCTCTCTCTCTCTCTCTCTCTCTCTCTCTCTCTCTCTCTCTCTCTCTCTCTCTCTCTTCTTCTTCTTTCGTTCTTCTTGTTTGTTTGTGTGTGTGTTGTTGAAGGAAGAATGAGTGTTTTTCTTATTCTTTTGTTTTGTTCTTGTTATTTTGTCTTCTTTGTTCCTGTTCTTTTTCTTCTTGTGTTTCCTGGTCTTGTTCTTGTTCTTGATCTTGTTTTCTTCTTTTTTGTTCTTCTTTTCTGTTCTTCACTTTTGTTCTTCCTTTTTGTTCTTTTTCTTTTTCTTTTTTTCTTCTTCTTTTTCTTCTTCTTCTTTCTTCTTCTTCTTCTTCTTCTTCTTCTTCTTTTTCTTCTTCTTCGTCTTCTTCCACCCTCTCGGCGGTTCTTCCTTCACCTACCTCACTGTGCACACGAGTGGCAGCAATTTCGAGCTATGCCGGAGGCCGAAATGCACTTTTACAATCGTTTCTGAACTTCTGGAATTTTTAATCGAGGCTGAATACCCGGAGGCAGCCCTAATGGGAGTTATGTTCAAAACCCGAGGATATGGATAGTTTTAATTATTTTTTTGTTTGCTTGTTGGAGGACCATATCTCTCTCTCTCTCTCTCTCTCTCTCTCTCTCTCTCTCTCTCTCTCTCTCTCTCTCTCTCTCTCTCTCTCTCTCTCTCTCCGTTATTTTAAACTTGAAAACCATTTATCCCTTCTTAATCCCTCATAAAACCTTTAACACTAATATAAAAGGACTGGATTCCTCATTATTTGCTTGGAAGAACCTAGCTCTCTTTGCCCTTATTAATTTCTTCTTAACTTTATATCTCTTTACCTTTTATTTTGAATCTGAAACACCTTCCTTTGAATCCCTTATAAAACCTCAAACTCTGCGAACAAGGAGACCGCATTCGTTCCTTCTCCTATGCTTTGAAGACACTCTTACTTTGCGTTTATTTTTGAGGTTGAAACTCATTAACCTCTTCTCAATCCCTCATGGAACCTCAAAACATGAGTGAGGAGATTGCGTGCGCTCCTTCCTTGTCCTATGCTTGTAAGAACTTCAACTCTCTGCACTGGGGAGTCTCGGCGGTGGCTGCACGGGCTAGGCCTCATAACGGAATCTGCGAGGCCCAACGAGCCCGCTGAAGCCTGGATGCAGGTCACGGGTCATTCGCCAAGGTTGTTGCGTGTCGTAAAAGAAAGCCGCTGCCTCCCCCTTCCTCTCCCAGTGCCTTGTCTTGTCTTCCTCCGCGTTGAGATGCAGAGGCGAGTAACCCAATGCCTGCGGGAGTGTTAAAGACCTGTAGGAAGGGAGTTACTAGCCTACTACTGCTGTTACTACTACTACTACTACTGCTACTACTACTACTGCTACTACTGCTACTACTACTACCTACTATTACTACTACTACTACTACTACTACTACTGATGCTACTAATATTTCTACCACTACTATACTTGTTCTTGTTCTTCTTGTTATTGCTATTGTTCTTTGTTCTTTTTCGTTCTGTTTGTTCTTGCTCTTCTTCGTCTTGTTCTTCTTGTTCTTGTTCTTCTTTTAATTCTTCGTCGTGTCTCACTACGACTGCTTCTTCTTCCCTAGTACTTCTATTATTCCTTCGTCTTCTTTTTCACCTTCTTCAACTACAATTCCTCCTCCTCCTCCTACTACTACTACTACTATTACTACTATTACTACTCTCCTCTGCATGTGCCTCGTTGTATTCATCATTAAGCTTCAAGCCGCCGGTCAATGTGAAAGCTGGTCATGGTTTTCCCGGGTCCCTCTACTGGTATATAGCGACCTCCTCTTCCTGGTTGTGAGTTCCGGGTGGTAACGGGACACAGTTTTCCCCGGCACAGCTAGGTAGTTGCATGCTTTCCCGCCTCACCTAAAACAACGACGCAATTTCTCTTTATATAAAACGCGGGACTTCAGGTTGAATGCGCTCATCTTCTTAACCTACTCGGAAATACCTATCAACCACCTTTGGATATCGTTTCTGTAGCCTAATCTTATAACCTTTCCCTTCCTTTTTTTCATCTTCTATTAGTCTCACGTCTATCCATTCATGGCTGTATTTCTGTGTAGTGTAGCCTAATATTTCCTTTTTCTTCCTTCATAGTATATACTCTCTCTTCCTGTCTCTTGTTTCTGTGTTCGGTTTTTCTCTGTAGCCTAATATCTTTCCTTTTTCCTTCCTTTATACTCTCTTCCTGTCTCTTGTTTCTGTGTTCGGTTTTTCTCTGTAGCCTAATTTTTCCTTTTTCTTCCTTCATACTCTCTCTCTGTCTCTTGTTTCTGTGTTCGGTTTTTCTCTGTAGCCTAATTTTTCCTTTTTCTTCCTTCATACTCTCTCTTCCTGTCTCTTGTTTCTGTGTTCGGTTTTTCTCTGTAGCCTAATATCTTTCCTTTTTCTTCCTTCATACGCTCTCTTCCTGTCTCATGTTTCTGTCTTCGTGTTTACTCCGTTTTCACACATTTTCCTCCTCACAGTTGATTTCCTTAACCTACTCAGAAATACCTACCTTTGATATTGTCTCTGTGTTTATCTTCCCTCTCCTCTATGCTCTCTCTTCGGTATCATGCTCCTCGTTCGTGTTCACTCCCTTTTAACATCTTTCCTCCCACCCATGCACCTCTCTGATATGTATCTTTTTATTTCACTCCCCACATTAGCTCCCCGTTCATTTATATACCTTCCACTAAGCCTTTTCTCCTTATAAACACCCCTCCTAAGTGTTATCCTCCCCATTTACTCATATATTTCTGCTTTATAACTCGCATTTACTCCCCAAGTTACCTCCCCATTCATTCATATTCCTCCGCTATGCCTTTCCTCCCCACAAACATTCCTCCCTTGTGTTATGCTCCCCATTTACACATCCTTTTCGAGTACTGCTTCCTCCCCATTCAAACCTGCACCATAGGCCTATACTTATTTTATTTAAGCTCCCCATTCATTAATATTTCTCCATTCTGCCTTTTCTCCCCATAAATACCCCATCTACGTTTATCCTTCCCATTAACACCTCCCTTTCTGCTGTATAACTTCCAATATATTCCCCAAGCAAATCCTAATCCCTTCTTTCCGCCCTCAGCCTCCCTCTCGAGCACGCCCCTTCCTCTCCCCTTGAAAGATGGAGTTTCTCTTTTTCCCCCTAATGCACATAACTTCATCCATGTAGTGTGTTGTATATGGTCTCAAGCTCTTTATTATTATCTTGAGCATTGTTAGTGTCATCTCATGTGTTGTTTTGTGCGTTAGTTTTGATGAAATGTTGAATTGTGTGTTGTTGAAGTGACGAGTGTTTATGAGATACAGGGTTACAAACTTTAATGTTAAATATGAATGAGCTAACTGTTACTAGTGCATCAAATCTAACAAGGAAACTATATTAGAAAAAAATATTAAAGGTATGTAGATCACTAAATGCACAATTTTTTTTCTTATAAGTTTAAATTAAGCGCGATAAAAATATAACATTATCGGGAGGGTTGTCAGTTCTGGTGGGGTGTTAAATGGACTGACTAACAAGCAAATAACATCATCAGTAACAAGAAAATACATATTCTAAAGAAGCTTAACGTATATTGGCCAACAAATACACTTTCTTTCGCAGAAGTTCCAAATCAAACGCGTAAAATAAATAAAACTGTTGACATCGGCATCGGGAGGGTTGTCAGTCCTGGCGGGGAGTAAACAAACAACGACTCGTACAAGCAAAGAACAAGAAAATTACACATACTAGAAAAGCTCAAACCATAATGAGCTACAAATGCACATATTTTTCGTGTAAGTTTGAAATCAAGCACGTAAAATAAATCAAACTGTCGCCATTGCCATTGCCATAAGGAGCAGTGTTACCAGATACGAGTGATTGCGATCTCGTCAAGCTTTCCTAAAACTGTCGTACAAAATTATTATTATATATGTGGTGCAAGAACATATTATTTTTATAGTACAGTTAATTCATAGATATTTCACGCGTGTATCTTTTCATTCTTTTCATTTTTTTCAAGAAGTTTTAAGGTTAGTATAATAATTTACGACAACACAGTAGAAGAGGTATAGGAAGCGAGATATGGGCGCGTTAAATAACCAATCTTAATTGTGAACTACGTGATTGAGGCAGTGAAAGAGTTTTTGGAGAGCATATGGCGTGTAAGATGTAGGCAATGATATCTTGCCCCGTGTAGCTAAACACCGACTTTCTGTATCACAGATATATATTAGCTTCGCTAGATTGGACATCACGTGACCGCGGGCGAGATTCACAGGCGCCATTTTGAAAGGTTGCGCCAGTCATCAGCTGTATGGGGAAAGCATGGGGAAAACGCGGAAAGAAGAAACAAAAGGCACCCAGTGCTTTGTAATTAACTGCAAGAACTACAAAAATAAAGTTACGAAGAGTAGAGGAATCTCATTTCATAAGTAAGTCAATTTTGGTCACAGTTTTATATGATAATACCCGAAAATCGAGTGTAAAACAGAGAACACTCCCACTCCCAGCCCTTTGTTCAGAGAGTTTGTGGAATGTTGATCTCTCTGATAGGGTGAAGTAGGTGGATAATAAGATTTGCTGTTATATTCTTTCTGCTGTGAGTACTTAATAACCACTCTGGAGTGCATATAATGGTCTTGTAGGACCAATGTAATACTAAAAATCGATACGGAAATGTGTTTGGATACGATAGGTTAAGACAGGTTAGACTAGGTTAGATCAGGTTAGGTTAGGATTGGTTAGTTTAGGTTAGGATAGACTGGTTTAGGTAAGAATTGGATAGTTTAGGATATATTAGGATTGGTTATGTTAGGGTAGATTTGGTTAGATTGGTAGACCTAATGGTCAGCCACTGGAGAGAGACCTGAGAGACCTATCCAGTATGAAGTATGTAAACCCAAAGATCAGCCTGGTGCGACTGCAGTATCTTGTATTACGAGATGTTGACCCTGATGTCCTGTGTTTGCACTCGCATGTTATGGATACAGCACAAGGAATAGACAACCACAGTTATGACTTGGTCCGTTTGCTGGTCAAGATCTACTTCAATGTGAGGTACTATCATGTGGCTAGGCTACACACAAAAGTTCCAGGCCAGGAGTGCGACAGAAACTAAACAAGTTGGTGTTGTTTAAGGGACAGTAAAATGTGTGAGGGCAAGTCAAGCAATGGGAATGAATATTATATTATTTTATACCTGCCTAAATTTTTGGTGACCACCTCTTTTTTATGTAGCCTAAAATATGTAAAATAAAGTATACAATTACAAAACAGTCGTTGTCTTTGAAAGCCTACACATACAGTAGGCCTACAGTCTATCCTCATAATATAATTAAAAAAAATCAAATTGAGCAAAATAGAAAAAATGAGCCATTCACAAGAGTTTCTTTGGAACTCCTTGCCCTGGCCTTCATATTCACACCCTGCATATGTGCATATGTCCAAATGATAGTTGCCATTTGTTAGATATCCAGATAGAACTCTCTTTCCTGATTGTGTCGGTTTTTACATTTTTGAAATCGGACCAGAATTAAGGTTTTGAGAGCTGTTTTTAGTGCGCTCCTTACCATGTTTGCATGTTAATATTCTGGTGGTGCAATCTTTCAAAATGGCGCCAAGCCCGCTCGCGGCGCGCAATGTAAACAAAATAGGCGTGTCCAATCTAGGTAATACAGATCTGTGTTCTGTATGTTATTTGTTTCACAGGAGCTGCCGATACGAAGGCCTGGGTGGGGAGAAATCTCAAGCCACCTGTGACTGTGTGACATCAAGATCAAGATCAAGACTATAAACAAAACGGGGAGCGGGAGCCGCGAGGTGAGATTCCCAATATTGCGTTCCCTTCATTCTTATCCGGCAGGTTAGTCATTCTCACTCTTATGTCGCATTGGGAAGTTGTGTAGAACAACTTCTTGGAACATATTCTTTCCTTTAATACCCTTACAAACGTGGGAACTTGTCTTTCGGGTGCTGGACGGGGCGTTTCCAGCTACTGAGTCTGCAGAGCACGTTCATGCCAAGGGTGTTGAGAAGATGAAACCTACGATCATGACATGCAGTGTGGATAAGGAGGAAATCAAGGATAAAATAAACGATACCATTTTAGACCGTAATCTGGATCTGGACGATAATGCGCAGGGCACCCGTACAAGTGCATAACACGCATATTTGTGTTGGCTGTTGGGGGGACGGGGGACCGAGTGTGCAGGGGAGGGAAGTGAATCAGGTGTCATTGTTGGTGTTGGTGTGTTGTGGTGACAAGTGAGTATGTATTTGCTTTCTAAATGAGTCGATTGTACTGCAGTCTAAAATCTGTTGAGGGAGGCTGCTCCAGTCACGTATGGTGCGTGGAAAGTATGAGTGCTTGTATGCGTCAGTGTTGGTGTGATATGTTTGGTATTTATGGATGTGTGTGTTACGAGTATATTGACTGTTTGCATTGTGTATGTGTGTGGATCAGTGTCAATGTGAGTGTTTGTGATCTTGTACATAAGTATAAGTGTGTGCTTGTCTGCGTATGTGAAGAGGTTCCATGTTTATTTGTTGTTTGATCCGTGTTGTGATGCCAGGCGTTCAAGTGTAATTGTTTGTAATGAGCCTAGCCGCCTTGGTGTGGATTTGTTCTAACCTAGCAATGTTTCTGTGTTTGTAAGGATCCCACACCGTGGAGCAGTATTCAAGTGTTGGTCTCACAAGTATGTCATAAGCTATGTGTTTAATGTCAGGTGTGCAGTTATGTAAACTAAACTAGTGGGGTTGCAGTCATGTCTAGAGGTACATACATGATTGGGGTCGCCTGAAAAAAAGGTTGGGAGCCACTGTGCTAGAAGGTGCTTAGTATAGGAAAGTGCCTGCATGAAGACTTTCTAACAGGGACCCCCCTTAGGGTTTGCATGGTAGGGTGGGTGAGGTGATGTGCCCCCCTTGGTGTATGCCCCTTGATTAACTGATTTGTGGTCTATATACTTTGATCCATGATATGTTCTTCTCACCTGGATGTGTTCCACAGGTGACCATCAGCATCAAGGGAGCCATGAGTCAGCTGAGTGAGAGTCAGCGGCTCAGAGCTGAACAGAACCGATTGAAGGCACTGCAGATAAGACAGCAGAAAATGGCAGCCTTGGAGGGATCTAATAAGTCTCAAGGTGCCCCACAGACTGCTGCAGACCCATCACAGCTTTCAAAAGGACCTCCACAGATTACTGCAACAGCTCCAAAGACTATTGCAGTGTCCCTTCCAGCTTGTGGAGGAGCAACAAAGTTTTACCCCAAACAGGGCAGCTCTGTATCAGGAACTAGTAACTTAACCACAGGGGGAACCATAAGTAATGTTCATGGTACCTCCCAGGCCACACTCAGGGCACATGAGTCTGCAGCAGCCACTACTAGGATTGAGGCAGGAACAAAAACTCAGGATACAAGCCCTTCCAGCCTTCCTCCCAATGTAAAGAGACAAATAGAGGAGAAGAAGAGAAAGGCACAAGAGTTACGGGAGTACCTCAAGAAGATGAGAGGAGAGAAAGGTGCATGCGTTCCCCCTATCCCTTCAGCCTCCACTAACACCCCACCTGCCAGAAACCACCTCCAGACCACCACCCAAGTCTCTTCAGCATCCATGGGCACCCCAGCAGCCAGAAACTCTCTCCAGACCAGTAGTCAGGAGTGCCAACCCTCCACTAGTGTGCCTAAGAGTACAACACAGCCTTCAGGTAAGAAATAAATTTGTCTCCCATTCCTACTCTCAACCAGGTAAAGATGAAGGACTGTAAAGAAGAGAGAGAGAGAGAGAAAGATTTACCATATTTGATGGTTTATAAGATGCACTTTTTTCCAAAAAAATGTACCTGAAAATCACCCTGTGTCTTAAAAGGTCAAGGTTCAGCTTTGGGTCACTGGCTAGTGAAGTTTTAGTGCTGCAGCGGCCCTTAAATTGAAATGCAAACATCATCATCATCATCATCATTTTGTTTAACCCATTTTCACTTTTCCTGAGTAGTTGGACGCTTTATGGGTCTCCTCCATTCTACTAGAGCTGTCTTCTGCCTGATGCTCATCCAATCCCATCAATGCCAAGTCTTCCTGTATACACCCTCTCCTAAGTTTTCCTAGGTCTACCAACTGGTCTCCTTCTACCTCCAATCTGTCCAAAAATCACAGCACTGTATCCTCCCCTGCTCTCTTCACATGTCCAAACCATCGCAAACCTTCTGACCACTGTTTCCAGGTCCTCTACTCCACATCTGTTAGCTACATCTGCACTGGGTACCCTGTCTTGCCACCTGATCCCCACCATATACCTCAACATTCTGCAATCACTTGCTCTCAATACCTTCATCAATTTTCTAGTTGAGCCCGTGTTTCTGTTTCATACAACATCACTGATCTAATACACGCTTGGTACACCCCTGCTCTGCTTTTTAGAGGGAAGCTACGATTCACAAGTGGACTATCCTTGTCACCTCCCTCCACTTTAACCATGCTACGGAAATTTTAAGTGTTCTACTACAGTTGAAATGCGGTGAAAAACTGACGGTAATGGTGTCATGTGTTCCCTCACACGTTAACTAATCCATCCTATAAAAGCAGATAGAAATACCATGTCTGTTTTTTCCAGCCCCAAAACCATCAAGAATTGTGACGGTATCCTTTGAGTTGAGCTCTGCCACAACCTTTCGGGCCACCACTACGGAGTACCATGCGACCACCATCCAGATATTCAAAACGGTGCCTTCACGTGTCTATGGTACGTCCTGTTATTGACTGCTCTTGTCAACCTTTGCTTGTGTAGAATCCTAATGCATGTTTTTATTTGACACCTCTTGTACTGCTTCTCCTGTCATACAAATAGAATTGATTTACCTACTAAAAGTTTTATCATAACTTTGTATAGATAAATGATTATAAAGGAAAATTTAGACTTTCTGAAAGTAGAATTTGTCACATACAGTAAAGCCTTCTAATCAGACTAAGGCTGAAACCAATCCTGTTTATCTATGTTCCCCCCTGCCAGGGTACCATTTCATCCCCTGAGGAAAAGATATCACTGTACTGTACTCAGTGCACTCTGCAGGACTTCTCCATTTACTTAACCATTGTGCATTTCCGTTGCAAAACTAAATATTTACCCATCAGTGCTTTCACACTTATATATTATAGGAGACAATCAATTCAAGATTCAAAGATGCTGTTGTCCAGTGAAACAATAAGTCAACTTCTGGAACCATGGTAGAACTCAGTGACATCTGATCATCCCCCTGCTGCTCTGAGTACTCCAGGGTTTCTGTATTATATCCCATCCCTCCCTCTCTTGACTAACAGACTTCATTCCACTATAGCTATAATGGGTACCAAAGAATGACGAGTGGTGATGATTTGCAGCCTACAGTACAACCCACAACATTATTCCTTCCATAAGTTTGTAGGAAATTCCATGAAATTATTTTGTTCTGACCTTGATCTGCCTCCTAAATCATAAAAGAGGAATGCACTGACCTTTGGCTGCATACTTCCAGACTGTAACATTCGCACCTGGAGCTTCAACATCAAGGACCACAAAAGTCTGGTCGCTTCCTTGCGCCCACTGCACCCTGAGGTTGTGGTGGTGCCTCTGCCTGATTTTGTGCTAAAGGTGAGTATGAGAGAGAGAGAAATTTAGTTGTCTGAATATCTTGAAAAAGCTTAAAATTGGCTGTTATTGAAGATTTGAAGGACAAAACTCAATTATATCATAGAAGTAATTTTAGATATGAATTTCTCAACCCCCCCAAAAAACGAACAGCAGCGCAGGCCAATCCCTTAGGAAAATAATTTTCAAAATTAGTGACAGCTGCCATTTTGGATTTTAGGCTCATAGATTCCACCCACACTTTCTCGAGGGACACCCTCTCTTAATTTCTTATTTAGCCTTCATAGAAGATAAATACACCGAGAATAAACCTTCCCTTTCCACGGTCACGTAACGCCCCAAAATGACCCTACTATAACCAATACGGTCTATGGACTGATGTCTTCAAATGACCTCTTTCTCCTCCTCCTCCTAATTGTTGTCCTTGTTTTGCAGGCATTAGAGGCATCTGCAAAGAAGGTGCCAGCAGACTGCATTGACCTCATGGGGCTGGATGCAAGGCTGTTGGATGCACTCATGCCCTTCCAGGCCGAGGGTGTTAAGTGAGTATCAGCTCTAATAATTCTGTTGCTGCTCCTCATGCTATACTTCCTGCTCTCAAACCACTCCCCTGAACTCTGATCCCTCCCTCGCATCTTTCTCAAGGCGTTGTGATGGCCATTACTCTTACTGTTAATTCCTTTCAGTTTCTGTTTACATGAATGAATCATCTTTGAAATCTTAAGTATGAGTACTACTGGGCTATCACCAATGAGATGTCAACCATATTCAGATTTATCCATAATTTTAAATTGTTCTAATTTTACCACCTGCTTGTGGACCAAATTCTCGCAAAATTGGAAGAAGTACTGTAAATATATACAACCCTCAGTTTAACGGACCCGGTTTTAATGGATTTCAGATTTAACGGACTAGGTCAGAGGGTCAGAAATCCACGGGAAACAACAGAGAATAGTTTTTAGCGTTTCTGCCAAAGCAGCTCCACTCCTAAATCTCGAGTGCTGTCCAATGCACTCTTTGCAGCTTCAAGAATTTCATGGTTGTAAACTAACCTAAGATACCCCCCTTAAATGAGAAAAAAAAAGACCAGGATTTTTAGGGTTTCATCTACAAGGTTTCTTAACCCCTTAATGACGATGATGCTGCTGGCGTCATATAGTTCCATCAGACATGGGCAACAACCATGACGCCAACGCCGGAGAGTGAGAATCTTTCCGAAATCTGTAGGGCGTGCGTAACTAGGTTTCTGTCAATGCTAAATGACTAACTGGCACCTCTTTTGTTTCTGCGACATCCCCTACCACCATTCTGCACTAAAAATAATCTACAGTTCCTGCCTATGCATCATGGTGTCTGTAGAGCGATTCTGTTCCCTCAGCCGTCCTTTTTCGGAAGTGTTCCTTTAGTTTCTGCTCGTAGTGTGCGTGCTAAGCGTTGTCTTGACACCTCCACTGATATATGTGATGTTCTAGATGAACCAATATCTAGCTCAGAGGAGTGGGAAGCAGAAGTTGGAATTTTTTGGAACTCATGGAATTCCAGTTAAATGGTCTTTCCAAATAATAATCTGATTTCACAGTTGAGTTATGCAGAAGATTTCCTACAACTTTTATTCAATGAGATTCATTCCAGAATGAAAAAAACTACAAAAATATTCAAAAATTATTTTTAGAGTTTCACTGCAACTTTGGCTCTCTGTAGGCAGTAAATTTCCGGTTCAGTGATTATAAACTATATTTTACAGACTCCATCGTGATAAAATGAGCAACTTTTCTTCAATAAATTTTTCTGTACATCATACAAGTAAAAAGTTGTAATTTGGGGGGAATCCTGGAATTCTGGGTAAATGCAACAACCTAGAAAGAAATGTATTTTCCAGCAAGGTGTGCCATAAATTTTTTCTATAAAACATCTTTTGTGACATTTTCTCAGTTTCAACGTTCATTTTCTGCTGACTTATGCGTTCCAGAGGGATCTTCCGAGAAAAACTCATGATCAAAATGGGTTACGAGAAAGAAAATAAAAATAGATGAACAGTTTTCTTAGCTTTATCTGGAGTGTTACATTCTTAAATGTATAAAGTTTAACAGTCTAATCATATTCAGACATTCATTTTATGATGAGATGCTGCTATAAAAGGGCAGAACAGACCAACATGATTTTAGGCTGTGGTCCATGTTTGCCCAAATGTTGTTATGAAAAGATTATTATATAGGTTAACAGGAATTCTTAAGTTTTATCCTTCCTTACTTAAAATCTACCTCTACCCATTTCTTCTACCTCTTTGCTTTTTTTCATTACTTTTCACTTTCCTTCTGTCTTCTTCAGTTCTCATTTAGTGAAGGTGGACCAGAGGAAAAATTTGTTGTTAGTTAAGGTTAGGGGACTGGTTGAGGGCACGGTTGCCAGATTATCGTACTCAGAGCCGCGTATTTACCATTTGCCAAGAAGCGCCAATAATTGACCATTTAAACGATAACCATATATGAAGGCAGTTATTTGGGTGATGAGAGCAGTTTGGGGGTCGGAAATCGGCAAACACAAGAGGCAGAGTACAGCAAACTGGCAAAGCTGGTCGAGGGATCGTTATGTTATGCTGTGAAGGCTGGGGATGATAAAGACAACCACCACAACTTGCAGGGAGAGCATTGCCCCCTCACTGCCCTCTCAGCCTTACTCACAGCTCCCTCTCCTCTCACCATCCACTCCCTATGTACACCTCCTCATAGCTTCATCACCCTTTTCAGCTCCATTCACAATTCTCTTGCACCCAGCGTTTCCAAATTATCGCACACATCGCATCGCATTTTCGTAGTTTCTGACCGATTATAACTAGCAAAAAGAACGAAAACCATCTGTATTTAACCGTTTTAACGATAACTTTAATTTTTTATCATTATTTGTGTGCTTACGACAATCTTGAATCCAAAAAATGGTTAATGCAGTGTTCAGAGTATGACAATTTGGCACCACTGCTTGCACCCCTCACACCCTCACTCAGCACCCAACCCTATAAGTAACCTCTCCCATCTCATTTTCTCTCATCACCCCTTCATCCCATATGTCTCCTCTGCTCCCCCCATCACCCTTTCACCTTCCCACACCACAGCAATTATCTTACTTCTGATATGTATCTTTGAATTAATAATATATCAATGTGAGCCATAGCGTGACTGGAGGACTTGAGGGAACGGTTTGAGGGGGTTGGTGACCTCACGATTTGGGCTGAAAGAGAGAGAGAGAGAGAGAGAGTGACTTAAATGCCAGTAATGAAGAGTCCAAGAGTTGAAGGATTATGAGTAAAGAAAAAGTGGCTGTGATGAGGGCTGAGGAGTAGATTAACCCGGTAGCAGCGACGGGCCAAATTTGTGCCTTTACCGTGTACCAGCGATGGGCCAAATTTCTGCCATGATATAAACCTCCCAAAATAGATGATGCATAAACTGATCACACATGTGTTAATATATATCATGAAATGGTTTGCGTGAGTGATGATTCTTTCTCATTATTTTACTTAGCGGGGCCTTTAACCTAACCTAACCTAAGAAACATGGGTTAAATAAATGAGTTAAGTGCCTAAGAATACAGGCTCAGTAAACTATAAATAAAGGGTGAAACAATTAAGCAACTGGGAGTATATTAACCCAGTAGCAGCGGGGATCATGTTTCTTAAAGGCCCCTCCAAGCAAGAAAAATGAGAAAAAAAATCATCACTCACGCAAACCATTTCATAATATATATCAACACATTTGTGATCAGTTTATGCATCATCTATTTTTGGGGGTTTATATCATGGCAAAAATTTGGCCTGTCACTGGTACACGGTAGAGCCACAAATTTGGCCCGTCGCTGCTACCGGGTTGAAAATAACTAATGGCTGAAGAATAGCTTTTAAAACAAGAAGCTACAGAGTTCTAGAAGTAAGAAACTAGGAATTGAAATGAAATGAGGCCTGGGAAGAGAATTTACAGTATAAGAAGCTATGAAAGGAGGATCTGGGAATAGAAAAATATAAAGACCTAAAATAAATACAATGACATATAAAGCTATGAATTCAATGACAAACATGTACATAATTAAGGGATAAGAAAAAGACTTACACGGGCTATAACTCTGGGGACTCAAGTTTAGTGCTAAGTGCCGAGGTCACTCCCGATGCCCTGCCTGACCTAGCACTCACAAGGGGCGTATGTGGCGACGAGCCCTGAATCTGTGGGAACTTGACAGAGGTGATAGAAGAATCTGAACCGGCTGCTGGAGAGTCCACTCCTACACTGCCTCTTTCTCCTGCATAGCTATTCCTGCTGTATGCTGTTCTCCTGTCCTCCTCCTCACGCTGGTTGCCAAGGAGTTGGTTGAGGTTGGAGTCATTTTTCCTTGTGTGTGGTCTCCGGTTCCTGTGTTCGTCATAGTGTTTATTGGTTCTAGTGGAGTCCATGTAAAGGGCTTCAGGTCTGTGGTGGTCCCAGGATAGGCGGTCCCTGTGGGCATGTGTTAAGGAGGAACAAAGGCTTGGTGTTAGAAAGGAAGAAGGGTATTATTGGGTAATCCCATAACCAATCCCCGTGTAACCCGTAACTTTTCTTTCCTTTTCTTTCGTTCCCAGCCTTCGAGCGCAAGGATGATGTCAATTCAAGTGGCTGTCTTGTAAGTGTTTACTTGACATGGCTCTGACAACTGAGGATTGCACAGTCTCAGTACTAGTGTGTGGCCTAAACCAATGATTGTGCAGTCATGATTGATAGTGTATGTCCAGCTTTAGGAAATGCCTAATCGTTTGCGCTGGGACTATAAATGTTTGGAGTGACACCGCGAAAATTCTGCTGCTGCCGCTTTTGTGCAGTTTGGGAGGAAATCCGCGAATGTGCAAACCCACTGGTTCTGTAAATGCAAATGAAAGGTGTTTTAATTATTTATTGCATATAAATAACACCGGTAATATTCATAATAACATAGCATCACATTCAACAATATTTCATGCTATTTTGAATATCACCCATGTGATGTACGTGTACTGAATTATTAAAATGCCTTTCATTTACACTTACAGAGCCAGATGTCTTTTATGTTTCAGAAAGGAAACAGAATATAGATATTCAAAAGACCATAGCTTACTTGAGCATGATCTGACAACTGTTTGATACAATCTTGTCTTTGGTGTGCCAGCATGGTATCTATACTATTGATGCAAATCAGCATGTTTAGGATTTATATAATGTTTGAGAGTTTTTTGTATATACAAATATTCAAATGTTCTATTATTGAAAAAATAGCTTGAATATTTCTCACAATGATTTGCACCCAATCACTTACTAACAATGCACATGTTCCAGTGGTCATGAATTGAGAATGGAATGAAACCAAATATACTGCTAGTACATCTACTACTACTACTACCACCATTACTACTACAGGTAACTCTCGATTTACGCGAGTATTGTGTCCTTGAAGAGGTTGCGTAAATCAAAAACAATGTAAATCAAACATGAGGTAGGTATCCATCCAAAAAATAAATATTCACTTCATTCAGTGGAGAGAGAGAGAGAGAGAGAGAGATAGAGTATCCATATCACCGAGATATCCACTCAGGCACTCAGTGTCAGCCTCACTCGTGTGAGGAAGAAATGAGGGACACCATGAGCGACATGGCTAGGATTAGTACCAGTACCGAGCAATCTGGTACCGGTATCGTACCGTATAGCTGGTACCGGTACCTGCCCACCCCTATTGTTGAGTAGCGCGGCAGCGTGGGTTCTGTATTGTTGTTCAAGTGGCGTGCGGGAAGAACTGGGCTCAGTTGTGTGGCCGCAGCACCGTGTGAGTCCAGTTGCGTGAGACATATGGTGGCCACTCCATAAAATGTCGCGTATAAGTGAAAAATCATGTAAATTAAACATTTATTTGGATTTTGGACCCCGCGTTATTTCAGAAACGAGTAAACCAAACTCGCGTAAATCGAGAATTACCTGTATTACTACTGCTATCAGTACCACTATTAGCGCCAGTTACCTGTAGCGCCGTGGCTCGGGTGGTGGTGATGGCTGTGGCAATGATGTCTTTCGCCTCCGATGTAACACTCGCTGGAAGGGTACATAGTGTGCTCCTCCTCTTCCTCCTCCTTCCCGTTCTTCTGAGTTTCTGCCATTCACCTTCTTTTCTGGGAGGCTACCACTCCTGTCTTTACGGTAGCGCAGACTGAGGCGATCCAACTTGCTTGTAACGGTCTGCTCTGGCGACAGCTTGCGTGAGCTGAAGCAGACAAAGGGACAGACAGGCACTATGATTATTTGCAAGAATTAAATGAGTGTAAATAGATTTATTGACCACCAAACTTGATACAGGTAGTCCTCGATTTACAAGGGGGTTTGGGACTGACAGGCCAGGACAGGTGATGCCAAAATTTCCCAGGCTGCTTTTAGAGCCAAAGTCTTATCTCCATCGTGTTTATCGTGTTTATCGAGAGAGAGAGAGAGAGAGAGAGAGAGAGAAGCTATTTATAAATGATGCTTGTTAGTCATTCGTCCCTGGGCAGGTGGGGAGAGGGTACAGGCATTGCCGCTTCTCCTCCACGTGAATGACACTTGTCTTTTGGTGGGCTGCGGAGGAGTGGTCACGATTACCTTCGTACGTATGCCGTGTGTGTGTGTGTGTGTGTGTGTGTACCCATGATTGTGTGTGTGTGTCAACAGCGCCAGAAAGAGCTACTGTTGGGCCCTGGTGCTGCAAGTAATTCCGGGCCCCTAAACATCTTAATTTACACACATCATGCCCGGGCGGCCGGGCTCTGGTGCTGAGATACCAGCTTCCCGCCCCTCTTGGGCCCAGTGTGTATGTATGTGTGTGTGTGTGTGTGTGTGTGTGTGTGTTTGTCTATGAGTGGGAACATGTGTGCATACTAGTGCGTGCACACTGATGTATCATATAAATATACCCAACATTTTGTCTAGGGTGCCAAAAATGTCAGTCAGTTAGGGCAGTGCCATCTGTCTGGCAGTCAAACACAAGCAGTAGCACTGTCAGTAACATTGGCAGCAATAACGTTGATATTGATGGAACTATGACAATAAGTGTTGTTTGTGTTTTGTGAGAAAAGATCATTTTTCTTTATATCTTTTGTTAAGAACAATACCAATAGCAGGTCTAATACTAAGAGCAGGAGCAGTAACAGCACTAGTGGAACAACACTCAAGATATTAATATAAGGTAAAAGAAATCCATTCTTCTTGATTTCTTTGTACAGCAACAACATCACCATTAGATAACTTGCCCACACTTCAAGGAACTTAGATCACCCATCCAACATAATTAGAACAACACTATTTTAAAATATAGTCAGAACAAAGTTGCATTTTCTCCTGAGTTTATGTTAGAATAGTTGTTAGTTCTCTTATTTATGTGTACAGCAACAACAACAACATTAATGTAGAAAAATTCTTCACATAGCAACAGCAATAACATTTGGTCTGTATTCAATGAAAATGAACATATTTTTATTTCATTAGGCCTCCTGCTCAGTATTATTAAAATCACTAAGGAATTTCTTGCTTGATTTTTTTTCTTCTTACGTCCAGGCCTTTAGCGCCGGTAGGCTTTCTTTTAGGGGCCAGGATCCATACGACACACCTAGGGGCCTCGTGGTCGGCCCAAGCACATCATGGCGCAGGCAAGTGTTTATAGTGGCGCCATCTATTCTTGGCTCATGCTGCCCACCCGGAGCTCATTCTTGATTCAGGTCCTCTAGAGTCCAGGTTGATAGGTGGTCTTCAGGACAGCATGTGGGTAGTCTTAGGCCACTCGGCGAGTTGTTCCATTTTTACAGCAATATCACATTAGAGTTTTTAATTGAAACAATCTGTATCTACACTTTCTTACTTTTTTTTCCTCAATAACATCGCCATGAGGTCGCCAGGATAGCAATATTGGAAAATAACACTTCGTTTTCTGTTTATATAAAATGATTTCCTTGATCTAGGTTGTCTGTCCATGTCTGTGTCAGGGATGCCATGATATCGTACTCACCGAACTAGATTTTCCCATTTCTAACGCACAATGACTGCAAAAAAACACTATAATAACACTTTTAGCAATAAATATAAACAGGTATCGTTAGTTTTTTGGGAGGGACATTTTTTAGCCTGAAATCGGGAAAAATGAGAAGCTGGATCCGACAATCTGGCAACGTTGGTCTGTCTGTCCGTTGCACGATACATTAATCTTTCCCTCCCATTTCTTGAAGACATCAGTTTCGTGCGTTTTCCCTTTGGACACAAAATGTTGGTTTCGAGGACACTAATCAACCCTTCCTCCCTCACTCCATCTTTCCCTTCCTTCCCTGCCCCTGATCCTCCCTCCCTCGCTCTCACTGCACTTTGGATTCATGATTTCCTTCCCTCATTCCTCCCTCCAACCCTCCATCATTCCCTCTGTCGTATACCCACCCATTCATCCAATCAATCCTTCCCCTCTCTTCCTCCGACCCCCTTTCTTCTATCCATCCAACCCTCTCTCTCTCTCCGCCCTGTCGATCCTCTTGTTTTCCTGCGTACACGCGGGTTCCCATGCACATCTCATGGCTATTATCACAGTTCTTTGAATTTCTCCATCCTTTTCTACTGTATTCTAGGAAGTTTGAAGGTTAGTTACATGTACCCACAACTCCTGGCTTTAACGCCAGCACATTGACCTTCCCACGCTCCCGCTCCTGGTAGAGGCAGGCGTCCACCCAAGGTTCATCTCACACAACAAGCAGCGGTCACGTGAGGGCGTAGTATACATGCTGGGAGCGGAGGCTGGTGACCTCACGGGGAGACAAACACCTTGATAGGTGCTATACAGTCTCAAGACTTTGGGATCAATCTTGACCGCCAGCAGATGACGCTTCAAGTCTGTATCCCTCGTGTGGTGATTTTAGGTGCGTCAATTTCTGGAGGCATGTTGGAACACATCTTTGTCTGATGTGTTTTATCATATCAACTATTATAATATTAGGACTATTTTTAGTCCATCATTAAGCATAGCGCGAGACATGACAATAGAAGCAATTACTGCGCAGTACGCACATAATCTCGACCTTGATCAGCTGAGGGGTCGTGAAGCCTTGTTAGGGACGACTTGGGAGAATTATTTTTATATCACATCGTTTCGAGATAGTTTTCTTTATTTTAATTCTACCGGTTCTGTGTGCTTTAGCTGGCGTGTTTAGAGCAGTGGTTCCCAACCCTGTTCCCCCTTTTCCAGTCACTACTCCCGTGAACCCCTACAACGAAATAGGTTAGGCCAGCAAAATTGTAAGATGATATTTCCGCAAATATTGTATTCATTCATGTAAAATGCCTTGCATCGGTATGCTTATCAAGCCGTAGGCCTATTTATATGAAAGCAGAAAAAAAAAAAAAAAATATATATATATATATATATATATATATATATATATATATATATATATATATATATATATATATATATAGATACACACACACACACACACACACACACACACACACACACACACATACGTAATATCCTTTCATTAACATATAATATTCTCTCTCACTCTATCCTCTTTCCTTCTTCCCCATCTCCTTTCCTGCGCTCGTTTCCACCTTGCCTTACCTGCGGTGTGTTCTGTGGAGGACTCGTTGGAAGGGCACACGGTCATTGCGGGGCAGTCTCAGTCGCCCGTTCTCGTCCCTGTCCTCCATCACTTCCCCACCAACACCACTTCTGCAAATACGGGAATCCTGATCTTGATCTTGATAAGTAATGCACAGGGCACTTGTACAAGTGCATAACACGTATATTTAGATTGCCTTCTTGGGTGTAGGGAGGAGCCGAGTGTGCAGGGGAGGGAAGTGAATTAAGTGTATAGATGTTAGTGTTGGTGTATTGTGGTGACAAGTGTGTTCGTGTATTTTTCTGAATGAGCCAATTGTACTGCTGTCTAAATTCTGTTGAGGGAGGCTGTTCCAGTCAGGCATGGTGTGTGGAAAGCACACACACACACACACACACACACACACAGAGAGAGAGAGAGAGAGAGAGAGAGAGAGAGAGAGAGAGAGAGAGAGAATGGAGGGAGGGAGGGAGGGAGAGCCCTCCCCCAGCGACGAGCCGTTGCCCGTTCATGAACATATATGTATGTACTCATTTGCAATATGTGAGATGTAAAAATAAAGAAAGAATAAAAAGGGGGGAGCCCCTCAAATATGACAAAAAATAATCAATTAAAAAAATAAGAAAACTTGTTTCAAAATTTGCGACTGTTTGGATAATACGAAGAATAAATTCCATTTTAATCATTACAAAAATGAAAGAAAAGCGTAATAAAATCGAGAGCATATTTGGGTAAAAATGATAAATACATTTTAATTATTAAAAATAAAGAAAATTTGCTTTAAAAATCAAGAGCATAAATTGATTTTTTTTATTTATTTTTTTTTTTTTTTTTTTCCCCTCGATGAGACGATAGCCTTCCATTCGGCGGCACCACAAGGTAGAGAGCGTTGTTGTGCCGACGAGTGGGTGTTGAGTGCGGCTGTGCTGAAGTTCGATGAAGTCGTCAAGGTAGTGATCGTTGACACCTGCCTTTGCAACATGCTGGGTGTTGCAATGGCTTGGCAAGGGAAATATCGTCGAATGACTCACCCAGTTCATCCAAGTGCGTGTTTTAGTTCCTTTGGTGTACTAGTAGTATAAATATCGCATATAATTTACTCTACTGAATAATACCGACATTACAATAATAGCAAAGTTGCAATGTGTTTCGGAGGGCTTCCGCCGAACCCACGAGATTGGCTCACCGAACCCCTGAGCTGGTGTTCGGTCGAACCCAGGTCAAGAATCACGGGTGCAGGGAAGAACAGTGACTGGCAAATTTGATATCGTGTATTCAATCCTCTTCCTTCTTTTGTTGCCCTCTCTCTCCCACACCCTCTTTTACGACCTTTCATCACATTCCCCCCCCCCCCCCCCCCTCTCTCTCTCTCTCTCTCTCTCTCTCTCTCTCTCTCTCTCTCTCTCTTACCCTTCCATTCCTCTCCCTTCCCCTCTTCCTCCCTCTCTCCCTCGCTGTGTGTCTTTCCTTCTCTTCCCCTCCCGTTCTCCTTGACCACTTTCCTTTCCTCCACTAACTTCTTTGCTTTACTTCTCCCTTTTCTTCGCTCCTCAACGCTCCCCTCTCCCTCATTGCGCGTTAAGTGAAGCCATTTTCCGCCACCATTGATCCTGAGTGAAGGAGGGAGGAGGGAAAGGAGAGAGAAGAGAGAGAAAGGCAAAAAAAAAGTGGAAACATTGAATGAAGGATTTTTTTTTAGCGTGGTAGTTTTCGGTGTGTGTGTGTGTGTGTGTGTGTGTGTGTGTGTGTGTTTGCATGACTCGTGTTGCGTGCGTTCCCATTCTGTACTGGATTGTGGTGTTTGGTGCCACGAGTTACACACACACACACACACACACACACACACACACACACACACACACACACACACTAATTTTGCGGTGATGATGGTATGGTAGTACGCGAGGTAAAGTGAAGAAGGGAAGGAGGAAGGGGGAAAGAGAATTAAAGAAAGAGAGGGTTGGAGGAAAAGAGAGGAAGGGGATAAGTAATTTTGGTTCGATAATTATAATTGACAATGACGGAAAAGAAGATGATGGAGGAGGAGGAGGAGGGAGAAGAAAGAATGAAAATGAGGTAGAGAAAGGAATAGAAAAAGGAGGAAAAGAGAAATGGAGAAGGAGGAGGAGGTGGAGGAGAAAGAAGAAAATGAGAAGGGAAAGGAGGAGAGAGACGAAAAAAAGAAGGAGGAGGAGGAGGAGAAAGACGGAAAAAAGGAGGAGGAGGAGGAGGAGAAAGACGGAAAAGAGGAGGAGGAGGAGAAAGACGGAAAAGAGGAGGAGAGAGACGAAGAAGAGGAGGAGGAGGAAGACAAAAAAGAGGAGGAGGAGACAGACAGACAGACGAAAAAGAGGAGAAGGAGGAGGAGAAAGAAGAAAAAAAGGAGGAGGAGAAGAAAGACGAAAAAGAGGAGGAAGAGGAAGAGGAGAAGGAGAAACCCATAAAGACAACAGCAGGAATGAAAATAATACTAAAGAAAAAAAAAATGATGAAAGATAATTATATATAGGTAGGGTTGTCTGATAATTAACACACCTGAGGAGAAGGAGGAACAGGAGGAGGAGGAGGCAATTACCTGTCGCATCGAGGTTAGATCTATGTGTGATAACCACGAAAGGGGAAAGGTGAAAAGGGGGCGAACGAGGAGGTGGTGGTGGAAGGGGGGGAGGGTGGTGGTGGAAGGGGGGGAGGGGGGGTCGAAGTAAGGGGACTAGTAGACTCTGTGTTAGGGCACTTAATTGATTGTTGAAGGGTGTAGACAAGGGTATATGGGAGGTCGTGAGCTATTTTTGGGTGTATTAAGTGGAGAGAGAGAGAGAGAGAGAGAGAGAGAGAGAGAGAGAGACACCGCTCATCGACATATTTGTATATCTAATTGCAATATGTAAGATGTAATAAGAAAAAAAGAAAAAAAGAAAAGAGAGAGAGAGAGCATTCCCGCTTCTGTTTCTGTTATGATACCTGGAGAGAGAGAGAGAGAGTGCATTCCTGCTTTTGTTTCTGTTATGATACCTGGTGATATAAATAATGTACAGTATTTACCGTCCTGCTCCTTCTTCACACTTGAATTATTAACGGTTCTCTTAGTGCGCCGGCAGCGTTTAGCGAGGAACTCCATTTACTACGTCTTAATTTATTGTACATTCTTATTTATAAAACTTTAGTCTGCTTCCTATATAGTGTCGTGAACAAGGACGATTTTCGGGTGTCGTACTTTTGTATTCATCATCACTAATGAGGAGGAGGAGGAGGAAGAGGGGGAGGAGGAGAAGGAGGAGGAGGAGCAGGTTAAAACATCAGAGGTGCAGTAGCAGTGGAAAGAAGAGGAGGAAGCGGAGGAGGAGTCAGGTAACATTAATCACCACACACCTGCCCACACACACACACACACACACACACACACACACACACCGAACACTACCACGATAAAAAAAAGTCCTTCATTCAATGTTTCCCCTTTTTTGCCTTTCCTTATCTATCTTTTCTCTCCTTTCCCTCCTCCCTCCTTCACTCAGGATCAGTGGTGGCGGAAAATGGCTTCACTTAACGCGCAAGACAATTGTATTTTGCCGTTGTAATAAGGCCATCGGTCACACCAATCCATCTTTCATAATATCACTTGATCGCTGTCACGTGCCCGCCTCGGCCCTTAGTCCCTCGAGAGTCGCGATTCTAGGGACGCGGAGAATGAAAGAAAGGTATCGGCAGTTCGTCCTCCCTTTCCCCTCCCCGTGTCAAAATCAATATAAATTATCAAAGTCAACGAAAACGGTAGCTATCACTTTTATTGCTTATTTATTTCAGA